>NC_041401.2:19668268-19968268 GCF_900747795.2 Erpetoichthys calabaricus | reverse complement strand
AAAGCCCAGTGCCTTCTTCTTTCTTCTTCCATATGGGCCTTGCAGCAGGGGAGTCGCCTACTGACAGTCTCAGCTGACCTTCTGCAGGGCCGGTTGCCAGCCATCCCATGGCTACAGACAGGCTCCCTCACCGGACTGACACTCGGGTCCCCAACGGCCATGGTGCTCACACTAGGGCTCTCCTTCCAGGACTCCTCAACCAATGCTGCCTTCCTGGTCTTCCACAGCGGGCCACGCAAACTCCCGGTCACTCCCGCTCCTTGTAACAGCTGAGCTGAAGTGACCACTTCCAACTGCCCCCCGAGTGTTGGCCACACACTCCTTCCCAGGGGCTCTCCTCCCAGCGGCCTGCCTTCTCTTTCACAAGCCTGCTCTGTTTTGCTCACTCGTTCACGCCTGCCTTCTTCTCTCAGTAACCTCCATTCTATCTTTTCTTTTCGATCCTTTCTCCTCATCCTCACACTCGTGCTTCCCCTTTCAAAATGGGGACGTGGCACAGCTGTGTCAATCAGCAGCCCCCCTGTGCCAATTAGGGTCTCGGATGATCCCACACCTGTGCTCTTAGTGTGGAGCCATCTACTCCCGCATTGCTACCTGGGAACCGCTCTCGCCATACTACCATGCCTCCTCCTAGCAAGACGCAAGTGCGGTGATCATTTATTTAAAAAGATGCCGGTCAGCCATGGACCTCACTGTACCGCATGCTGCCACTACACTAAATCATTGTTCAATCTCATGATCACCACTTCCTCCATTTGTGAAGAACTGAATGCCTCCTCCTGGGGCACATCACTGGCCCTCCCAGCGCCTCATGTCCTGTGTCCTAACATAGAGAAGTGGACCATGAAGCCCAAAGTTTCCAGTTGAGACAAAGGAAATTTCTGCATGTCCTGGGCCTTCTCCAAGGATCCCCTCCTGGTTGGACATGCCGGAAACATCTCCCCAAGGAGGCGTCTAACCAGGAACCTGAGCCACCTCAACTGCCCCCTTTTGATGCAAATGAGCAGGTGCTTCACTGTACATTGAGCTCCTCCTGAAAGTCTACACTCCTCACACCATCTCTAAGGCTGAGCCCTGCAAATGAATCTCATTTCCGCCATTTGTATCTGTGATCGAGTTCTTTTGGTTACTCCCCCGAGATCATTAGAACACGTGAGGGCAGAAAGGTAGATCAACCAGTAAATTAAGAGCTTTGTCTTGTGGCTCAGCTCTCTCTTCACCACGACTGACCGATACAACGTATACATGACTGCCAATGCTGCCCTTATCCTCCTGTTGATCTCCCACTCCCCTCACTCATGAACAGGATTCTTCCACCTGAGGTGGCTCCTCATCCCCAACCCGGAGAAGGCACTCTACCCTTTTCTGGCTGGAAACCATGACCTCGGACTTGAAGATGCTGATCTTTATTCCAGCCACCTCACACTCGACTGCAAACCACCCCAGTGAGTGTCTAAGGGTCACAGCCTGATGAAGTCACGTTATCCACAAAAGGTCACCTCAAATAGAGTAGAAATTCTGTATAACAAATAAACTGCTCAAAAAAAATGAAAGGAACATTTTGAAAACACATCAGATCTCAACGGATATCTCTACTACTATGGACTAGGTAATGTGTTAGGAACAAAAGGATGGCACATCGTGTGATGGAAATGAAAATGATCAACCTACAGAGGGCTGAATTCAAAGACACCCTGAAAATCAAAGGGAAAAAAATGATGCGTCAGGCAGGCGAGTCCATTTGGCTAAAATTTCATTGCAGCAACTCCAAATCGTAGTTTGTATGGCCCCCACGTGCTTGTATGCATGCCTGACAACATCAGGGGGCATGTTCCTAATGAGACGACGGATGGTGTCCTGGGAGATCTCCTCCCAGATCTGGACCAGAGCATCACTGAGCTCCTGGACAGGCTGAGGTACCACCTGGCGTTGTCGGATGGACCAAAACATAATGTCCCACTAAGAGGTGTTCTATTGGATTGAGGTCAGGCGAGTAAGTGTGGGGGCCAGTCAATGGTATCAATTCCTTCATCCTCTCGCCACATAAGCCTGGGCATTGTCGTGCACCAGGAGGAACCCAGGAGCCACTGCACCAGCATAGGGTCTGACAGTGGGTCCAAGGATTAAATCACGAAACCTAATGGCAGTCAAGGTGCCATTGTTTAGCCTGTAGAGGTCTGTGCATCGCTCCATGGATATACCTCCCCAGACCATCACTGACCCACCATCAACCTGCTCTCATATGTGGAAAGCACAGGGCGCCAGTGGTGGACCTGTCAATTCTGGTATCCTATGGCAAATGCCAATCGAGCTCCACGGTGCCGGACGGGCAGTGAACACAGGGCCCACTAGAGGACGTCGGGTCCTCAGGCCACCCTCATGAAGTCTGTTTCTGATTGTTTGGTCAGAGACATTCATACCAGTGGCCTGCCTGCTGGAGGTCATTTTGTAGGCTCTGCAAGTGCTCATCCTGTTCCTCCTTGCCCAAAGAAGCACATACCGGTGGGTCCTGCTGATGGGTTAAAGACCTTCTACGAGGGGCCCTGTCCAGCTCTCCTAGAGTAACTGCCTGTCTCCTGGAATCTCCTCCATGCCCTTGAGAATGTGCTGGGAGACACAGCAAACCTTCTGGCAATGGCACGTATTGATGTGCCATCCCGGAGAAGTTGGACTACCTGTGCCAGCTCTGTAGGGTCCAGGTATGGCCTCATGCTACCAGTAGTGACCCTGACCGTAGCCAAATGCAAACTGAGTGACAAAACAGATGAGGATGAGGCCTCCAGCTGTTAAACCATTCATTCCTGTTTGGGGGGGGGTCGTCTCATTGTTGCCCCTCTAGTGCACCAAAGCAGCTGAAACTGATGAACAAGCCCCTCTGCTACTTAACTGACCACATTAATAGCCCAGAAGTTTCATTGACTTGATGCTATACTCTCATTAATAAGTGTTCTTTTAATTTTTTTTGAGCAGTATACATTGGTGAGTGGAGAAAACACAAAATCTTCATCTTTAAATTATCTTTATAACTTTAACAGCCTACACTGGTCAGTACAGGGCCTGAGATGTGGACAGGGTGGCACTAACACCTCCAAAAAGCGCCACTTTGGCATCAAAGTGACGATGTTCTAAGTACATTAGGCAAGCAGGGCCTGACAGACGACGAGCTGAATGGCCTTTTCTGGTGTTTAAGGATCCAACAGCCTGGCAAAGAGACAGAAGCAGCCCTAGTTACCCCCTAGAGGGCGCTGTAACGAAACCATCAAGAAATATCAATGGATTTTCTCTTTGGTTTAGGTGTATTGTGTGGTTTTCTTTTTTCAAGTGAAATGTCCATTTATTTTGAAATTGTGGCACTCCTTCGCAGATTTTCTCTTTTTTTATTAATTTATTTAAAGAAAGAAGCCTTTGCTAAAGCTGGGCGAGCGTGTGGTGCTGGGAAGAGGACGGAAAGGAGTGGTGCGCTTCATAGGACAGCTGGAGAGCATAAACAGCAAGGAGATTTATGTCGGCGTGGAACTAGACATCCCCTGTGAGTAGCCAAGCCGACCTTGGGCAGCAGTTCCGGGTTGTGTGGGGAGCAGAGCATAAACCACTAGAAACTGGGAAATCCCCAGAGACTTCAGAAATGGCCGGTAAGGCAGGGGAACAACGCCAGCTGGAATGGCGCGCTATGTCTTGATCTAACAGTAACAAAGTGTGAAATAATTACACAGATACCTCGGAAAAGGTTTGGGGTGGCCACCCCGTATACTTGAAAGATGGTTCAAATCAGTGTTTCTCAACTTCGGTCCTGGTAGCCCACTGTGGCTGCAGGTTTTTGTTCCAATCATCTTCTGTTTTAAATTGGACTCCTGGGCTAATTAAGTGAACTTCTATTTCCCAAGTTCTGTGTTTTGGGAACAATATAGAAATTAGAAAACTAAATTTGGTTAAATGTACCAAGACGTTATATGGGAATAATGTCCATCCATCCATCCATTTTCCAACCCGCTGAATCCGAACACACGGTCACGGGGGTCTGCTGGAGCCAATCCCAGCCAACACAGGGCACAAGGCAGGAACCAATCCTGGGCAGGGTGCCAACCCACCGCAGTGGAAATAATGTATTTTTTTCTTTTTAACAATATTTTCATCTTGATTTTCATTCTACTTTTCTAGGTGTTCTAATTGTTTAATTAATCCATTATTTACTAATTAGTGAATCTGATGCTAAAGTACTTGCAGCCTTTGCTTATAAAGTGTTGTTTGCCGGGGTGTCTGCTCTGCTCATTTTTAATTCTCATTAATAAGATATAACAAAGGGTAAAAACTACACAGAGAAAGGGCAAAATATGATGAAATCAACAAAAGAGAATTAAGCATTTAAATCTGTAGCAAAAGCAGAAATATTTCTAAATGTCTTATACAGTGCATCCAGAAAGTATTCACAGCACATCACTTTTTCCACATTTTGTTATGTTACAGCTTTATTCTAAAATGGATTATTTTCATTTCTTTCCTCAGAATTCTACACACAACACCCCATAATGACAATGTGAAAAAAGTTTACTTGAGATTTTTGCAAATTTATTAAAAATAAAAAAACTGAGAAATCCCATGTACATAAGTATTCACTGCCTTTGCTCAATACTTTGTCGATGCACCTTTGGCAGCAATTCCAGCCTCAAGTCTTTTTGAATATGATGCCACAAGCTTGGCACACCTATCCTTGGCCAGTTTCGCCCATTCCTCTTTGCAGCACCTCTCAAGCTCCATCAGGTTGGATGGGAAGCGTCGGTGCACAGCCATTTTAAGATCTCTCCAGAGATGTTCAATCGGATTCAAGTCTGGGCTCTGGCTGGGCCACTCAAGGACATTCACAGAGTTGTCCTGAAGCCACTCCTTTGATATCTTGGCTGTGTGCTTAGGGTCGTTGTCCTGCTGAAAGATGAACCGTCGCCCCAGTCTGAGGTCAAGAGCGCTCTGGAGCAGGTTTTCATCCAGGATGTCTCTGTACATTTCTGCAGTCATCTTTCCCTTTATCCTGACTAGTCTCCCAGTTCCTGCCGCTGAAAACCATCCCCACAGCATGATGCTGCCACCACCATGCTTCACTGTAGGGATGGTATTGGCCTGGTGATGAGCGGTGCCTGGTTTCCTCCAAACGTGACGCCTGGCATTCACACCAAAGAGTTCAATCTTTGTCTCATCAGACCAGAGAATTTTCTTTCTCATGGTCTGAGAGTCCTTCAGGTGCCTTTTGGCAAACTCCAGGCAGGCTGCCATGTGCCTTTTACTAAGGAGTGGCTTCCGTCTGGCCACTCTACCATACAGGCCTGATTGGTGTATTGCTGCAGAGATGGTTGTCCTTCTGGAAGGTTCTCCTCTCTCCACAGAGGACCTCTGGAGCTCTGACAGAGTGACCATCGGGTTCTTGGTCACCTCCCTGACTAAGGCCCTTCTCCCCTGATCGCTCAGTTTAGATGGCCGGCCAGCTCTAGGAAGAGTCCTGGTGGTTTTGAACTTCTTCCACTTACGGATGATGGAGGCCACTGTGCTGATTGGGACCTTCAAAGCAGCAGAAATGTTTCTGTAACCTTCCCCAGATTTGTGCCTCGAGACAATCCTGTCTCGGAGGTCTACAGACAAT
This sequence comes from Erpetoichthys calabaricus, assembly GCF_900747795.2. Lineage (NCBI taxonomy): Eukaryota > Metazoa > Chordata > Cladistia > Polypteriformes > Polypteridae > Erpetoichthys > Erpetoichthys calabaricus. Next base: position 19,962,639 of record NC_041401.2, on the reverse strand, counting down.
TCCTTTGACTTCATGCTTGGTTTGTGCTCTGACATGAACTGCCAACTGTGGGACCTTATATAGACAGGTGTGTGCCTTTCCAAATCATGTCCAGTCAACTGAATTTACCACAGGTGGACTCCAATTAAGCTGCAGAAACATCTCAAGGATGATCAGGGGAAACAGGATACACCTGAGCTCAATTTTGAGCTTCATGGCAAAGGCTGTGAATACTTATGTACATGTGCTTTCTCAGTTTTTTTATTTTTAATAAATTTGCAAAAATCTCAAGTAAACTTTTTTCACGTTGTCATTATGGGGTGTTGTGTGTAGAATTCTGAGGGAAAAAATGAATTTAATCCATTTTGGAATAAGGCTGTGACATAACAAAATGTGGAAAAAGTGATGCGCTGTGAATACTTTATGCATGCACTGTACAATTTAAAGAGATTGTTATTTTCATGGGAATTGTTACATATGCATTATTTTCACTTTTACTTTAAAACTTTTGTAAAAACAATACTTGTCCTTTATTTCCGGCCCCAGGCGTTGTTAAATCTCTTTCTCGCAGGACGTATAACGCTGCTCGCATTGTGAATGGAGGGGGGTTGCTGAATGCACGCTAAGGAGATGCGGTTGGATCATCTGCTGGCTTTCTGCTGCTGGCAAAGTTATGTGTTCTGCTTGTCGTTGTTTTAAGAGCTGGGAGCATATGATGTCTGTCTGCCAAAAGCATTCCAACAACTGCTTGGTTAGATGGAAGAAGAACATGAACTTGTTTTAAATGTTGTCTCACTGCCTTCTGTCACGGGACATTAAAGTGTCTCTCGCAGGGCGTCAAATTGCAATCACTTGGCACCAAGTCTTATGTTTAAGGTCCCCGCGAGACGCTCTGGGGCCAATCTCTTTCATCTCGCAGGTCTTTAAAGTGTCTTCTGAGAAGATCTCGTCTCGTCTCCCTGGTCTCCCTTCCACCAAGATTTGTTTTTATTAAAGAGAGACATATGTATTTATTGACTATATTTATGTACAGTAGATAGATTGCACTATACCATACATTGCATCAATGTCCTTAATGCTTACTACACGTCGTATTGCTGCAACTTCTTTGCTTGTCTTTGCATAATGTCTTGTCTTGTTTGTGTTTTAATTTTAATTTTTAATTTTAATTCTAATTCTTATTTTAATTCAACTTTTATTTGCACTTCATGTTGTTACACTGTGGACCCTGAGCTTCACAATTGTGTCTATCTGTATACTTGAATATGGTTGAGATGACAATGAAGTTCGCTTTGATTTTGATATTTAATATTGAAATGGCCTTAGTCAGTCAGGCACCCCCTTAAGTCAGGGGTCCTCAATCACAGTCCTGGAGGGCGGCAGTGGCTACAAGTTTTTGTTCCAACCCAGTTGCTTAATAAGAAGCACTTATTGTTCGAGTAACATTTCTGCTTCATTTTAGTGGTCTTACTCGTTAAGATTTTGAACCCTTATTGCTTATTTTAGTCTTACACAGCTGTATTCTTGGTTTTTTAAATGCTCCTAATTAGCAATAACATGCAAATGACAAAAGAGACCAGCATTTCTGCATTTAGCTTGGTACCATTTACACCTCTGTGTATTCATCATGCACTTCTTCTTCTTCTTCTTCTTCTTTCAGCTGCTCCCATTAGGGGTCGCCACGGCAGATCATCTTCTTCCATATCTTCCTGTCCTCTCCATCTTGTTCTGTTACACCTAACACCTGCATGTCCTCTCTCACCACATCCATAAACCTTCTCTTAGGCCTTCCTCTTTTCCTCTTCCCTGGCAGCTCTATCTTTAACATCCTTTTCCCAATATACCCCTCATCTCTCCTCTGCACATGTCCAAACCAACACAATCTCGCCTCTCTGACTTTGTCTCCCAACCGTCCAACCTGAGCTGACCCTCTAATGTCCTCATTTCTAATCCTGTCCATCCTCGTCACACCCAATGCAAATCTTAGCATCTTTAACTCTGCCACCTCCAGCTCTGTCTCCTGTGCCACCGTCTCCAACCCATATAACATAGCTGGCCTCACTACCATCATGCACTATTGGGTGTAATTAAATATTTGGAAGGAAAGTGAAGAGAAAAAAGTGAAGGACTGAGAATTACTCCTCCATTTTAGCCTTCAAGTCATTTGGATGATATCCTTAGAACGGGGAAGAAAATCTTGGATATGAGAGGAACCTGACATGACAGAGTTAAAGCGATAACAAGCCATGAAATTAACTCTTTCAGGGCGGATGTCGACTTCTGTCAAAATTCACGGGTAGAGGATGGTAATCAGCTGTAAGCTGTGACAAAACTCACCGTTACATTTTAGCTCGACTCTCTTTAAAGTTAGCTTTGTGGATTTGACTGAGATTTCCTGCGCATGGAGGAGTAGCGAAGAGCAAATGACCCCTCAAATGGCATCAACACCTGGTGAAATACCAAAGCGAATGCGCAAAGCGAAATGCTCTGTGGACAACGTTTTGTGCATCGTGTCGTTGAATCGGACTCTGAGTTGTCGGATTTTGATGAAATAATAATCTGGAGATCGAAAACGAAAGTGAGTGGCCAGTGTCAGCTGATCGTGGTGCTGAACATGTCCATGTAGCTAAAGCACCTACGCCAGCGTTCACCTGGGAGGACCACCACTTACGATGACAAGAGGTACAAACCAGATTGCGTCACACTGCGACTGCTATTGCTGTGCATATTCCTGCTGGTTGTCGAGCTGCCCCCACGCTGCCGCTGCCACCATAGACACTCAACGGGGGCCGACAGCAGCCACAGCATGCGGCAAAAGACCTTTTAAGCTGATTTATGTGTTACTATTGCTTTGTGTGCCTTTCAAAAAAAACTGGAAAAAATATTCAGCCCTCAAAGTGTTAAATTATTGGCAAGAATTACTTTCTAATTAAGAATCCGAGTTAGAACAAAAACCTGCAGCCACTGCGGCCCTCCAGGACTGGGATTGAGGACCCCTGCCCTAAATGGTCCTGTCTATCTGTATGCCTTTCCTTCACTGCTGCTCTATTTCCAAATTCTGCCAAAATTCTTCTGCGACTCCGAGGGGCTTTGGCCCCTACTTATCACTAAGGTGTCCTCGAAGGTCTCACACGATCCTTTACCTTAACTCTACATGAGGACATACTGGTAAAGATTTTGAAAAGCAGCGTAGTCGGTATGATCACATCAACAGCACATTCAAATACTGGATGTTAGCGTTGCATATAAACTGCATTTACATTTGATGTTATTGTAGTGTTTTTGTATATTTATTAAAAATGTTGGTTCTGACTTTTCTGATCTTTGCATTGTGCTGTCATCTTCCTTTGTGGAAGATGACCCGGACACAGACAGGTGGACACGTTTACATCACCCAACACACGTTTATTCTCCATACTCTTACTATATACAAGGTGCAGCACAAACCCCAAAGTCCCCAAAAGTCCAGGCCAACAATTCAAATGCCTTTCCTTCTTCAGGCCGCCTCCTTGCCTCCTCCAAGACTTCGTCCATCCTTCACTCCCGACTCCAGCCATCGAATGGAGGGAGGCGGCCCCTTTTATAATCACGTGGATGTGCTCCAGGGTGCCTCCCGACAATCTTCCGCCGGCACTCCCCAGTGTGGTGGAAGTGCTGGCTGTGCACACGGAAACACTCCGGGTGTCCCTGATCCTCTTCCCCCCAGCACTTCCGGGTGTGGCGGAAGTGCTGAGGTCCAGGGCTCCCAAGGCATTGGGGTGCCCCCTGGCGGTGACCACGGGCCCCTACAGGGTTGAGCTTCAAAGCTCTGTACCCATGGTCCCCATAGCCACCAGGACGGTCGCCCCCACATGGTCTGGGGAAGGCGTAAGCCACCTGTGACACCTTTAATAAACGATATTGCACTGAATTCAAGCTAAAACCAGAATAAGTGCATTTGAGAATGGATACTTTTACAAATTTGTCAGAAAAGGGTTTCCCTTAAAAACCTGAAGGGACGTGTATGGCCTTTTATGTTTCTTATTTTATTTATTTTTTTTTAACCATGCAGGTGGTGAAAATGATGGAAAGACAAAGGGGAAAAGATATTTCACGTGCCGGCCTTACCATGGCACCTTCGCTCAAATGTCAGCCGTCAAGGTAACCACCTTTCTTTTATTAAAGTTATCGCTGTTAACTACTGATCCTATCAGACAGCGCAAGTAAAATACACCAAATACCCGTTTTTTTATCCAATAAATGTTTCTCATTCTCTGATAAATGCATCCTTGGTAGGGGTTGAAAACCACTCTAAAACTCCAGCTTGTTGTGATCTCCAATTTTCATAAATTTCCTACGTCTTTTCTAATTATATTCCTAGTAATCTCGAAATGGAATCCGGCGTTTGCATGTGCAAGGATTTCCAAAATGGTGTCGCTGACTTCTCTTAGAAGCATGTATTTTGTGTACATTTTGTTTTTCCGATGGGTGCCGCTATTTTGGAGCCTTTTGTATTTGCCGTTACCTTGGCAACATTTCCCAGAATACACTGCAATGTGATCACAGCAACAGTTTAAAGGTCGCCCTCATCAGTGACAGGTTATCCAGTTTTGACGGCTAAGCCCTCGCTTTGCTGTGATATTCATTTTTGCATTTCTCGGTTATGGAATCTCTGCTTGTGTTTCTTGACTGCGATTTTTGGTTCTTGTTTTAGTTGTGATGCTCAGTCATGTTGACTTCGGCCGTTCTTAGTCAGTGCACAGCAACTCCTGCCCGAGCAGAAATGAACCGCACGGACATAAGAGACGAACAAAGGCCAAAATCGACCAGAATCATCGACCCCAGCGCAAGCTGCTTGATATCACGGTGCAGAATAAGAACACTGGTCACATCATTTGTCAAGATTTCTACATATATTCTTAAAATTTTGTAACGATAACAAGTTTAAAAATATTTACCTGTCTAATTTACATTTTCCCCAAAAAGATTCACTTTTGGAGTGACTAGGGCAGTGCATGCTGGGTCATTTTAGTAAAATCTCTTCAGCCGTGAACAATACGTGAAGACTTTGACAGAAACGTTTGGAGCCGAGACAAAGACGATTGGGGAGAGGTAACCAGAATACAGTAGCAGCCCTGTAGGGGGCGCTAGCTCTCTCCAAATTCAACCTTGTAAAACAGTACTAAGCAGTAAAATAAAGGAGTACAACCACGAAACAAAAATGAAGGATTGAACTTAGCTTAATTTCGTTTTAACGCTGATTGCTCAAAATCGGTTGAAAGAGGCTCACTTGGAGAAAAAAATGGATGACTTCCTTTAAAATGCTGTTAGCAGGGAGCAGAGAAAGAAGAAAAGCAAAGCAAACATCTCGTCGTCAAAGTGGGGTCTTCTTTAGCACAAGGCGGTGGAGTTTTTAGCGCAGATCAAACACTACCTTCGGTACAAATGGAAAAATCAGGCAAACGGTTTTGTTTTCCTTAGTAATAAAGAGTTTGATTAATTTATTTTCACGGATCTTTTTAGAAACCATAAACATCTTAAAAATCCCTAGAAATTCTAACATTTATCCCTACCACCAATATTTTCTCATGCTTTTTCAGAAATAATTGCTTTTCTGCCACCTTTATTCTTGTCTTGTTCTCTATGAGTGTTCTCTATGACTCTGCTTTCGCCTTTTGTATTGTAAATGTGTAGCCTTTGCCTCAAATCCCATCGACTTAGCACTCTTTATAAGGTATTGTACTATATACGAGGGCAATCCCAAAAGTAAAGTCTCCTATTTTTTTAGAAATACAATCAACCGTTTATTTTCTATAATATTTACATCATTTTAAAGGTTAAAGACTTATTTATTTTTCTACATAATCGCCATTTCGGTCGATGCATTTTTGTAGACGCTGTGGTAGTTTTAGAATACCCATGTCATACCAGCTCGCCGCCATGTCCTTCAGGAAGTGTTGAACCTCATCTTTCACCTCTTCGTTGGAGCAGAATCCTCTTCCGGATAAATGTTCTTTCAACTTAGGGAACAGGTGGTAGTCACTGGGTGCCACGTCCGGACTATAAGGTGGGTGGGTGATGAAGTTCCAACCGCCGATCTTTACGCATGTTTTCCTCAACCTTCATGACTGTCTCGTCAGAAACTGACGATCTCCTGTGCGAACTTCGCACTTGGCGGAAGCGTTCAACGAGAGCTCCATTTTTAACCCCTTAACCACCCTCTGCCGGATATATCCGGCATCGTAGCTTTATTGCTAACGCCTTACTGCCGGAATTATCCGGCACATTTGCCTGTGGTTATGTGAATGCCTGGCGCGTAGTATAACTGACAGTTTGGCGTGGGTATTATTACTACGTTGTATTTCGACAACTCTGCGCTTGTATTGGCCGATCACGTGATGTGATTCGAAAGTGAAAGCTGTGAATATGGCGAAACGTAAACTGACTTCAAGTGAGGTTTTGCAGGCGATTTTGGACAATAATTCTGATCATGATTGTAGCAGTTCTGAAGAAGATTTTAGCGACAATGATGATCAGCAACGTGCGCTGCATGATACTGTGAATGACGGCGCATCGGATGATGGCGATGAGTGGGTGTATCCCCAGCATCTCAGCTGGACTGCTGCCCGTTATCTGAGCCAGATACGAAAGATCCAAACCGTGACCGCTTGTTCAAGCTACGTCCTTTGATTGACCATTTATTTGAAACATTTCAGCAGGTATTTCAGCAGGTAAATACTGCTTGAATAAATGTAAAGTAAAAAAACGAAAATTGTTCAGATTTCTCCTGGCATGGGGAATATTTAGGGAGTTGGCGGTTAAAAGGTTAAGGGCCAAGATTGAGCATCCCAGCGAAGCCGCACATGCTTGTTTGGGAGTGGAGGAAACACCAATCACAACAGTGTGGCCAACAGCCGTACGAACAGTTTCTCTACGTCCCCACCGCTTTGGAGACTTACTTTTGGGATTGCCCTCGTAACTTCTCCCCCCTTTCCTTCTACATCTATAACCTCAGGCACTTAGGTGTAATAAAAGACAAGCAGGAGTTAAATTACAATTTCAATAATGTATTATTGATAATATTCACAAATGATAACAATAAGCAAAGTACAAGTGAATATTGGCAACCATACCACCTGATAAATGGTGATGTGTAGTTTCAGGCGCCACACAGACTTGTAGTTATTTAAAATGTCTCTAGTTAAGGCATCATTTCTGGTCAGCTTTCTTCAGAACAGGCCGCATGCCTGTCTCAATATGGCTGCCGAGCTGTGATCTTCATTGTGTTGTCTTTTTCTTGGTGATGGTGTGAGAGAGAGAGAGAGAGAGAGAGAGAGAGAGGGAGGGAGGGGGGTAAAGCAAGCAAATTTATAGACTCTCTCTGTCCAAACCCTACAGCCAATAAGGCATCATGGTACTTAATGGCTTCTGATTTAACACCAAACAGGCAACTTTAGACCAACAGACTTCTGGTGGGACACAATGGTTTCACACCTGCCCCCAATACCCCTTGTTGAGTTGATGCTTGCCAGCGAGGTAGTTGGCCTCCATGCAGGGATTGATTGAGAGAGCCCTGGTTTTAGACACTTCACCCCGACCCTGTCGTAAAATTATAAAGATATTCAGTCATAGAGACTGGAGGGGGGGGGGGGGATTTGGGGATTCGCTTCTTAAACCATCAAACCATTGCTGTTCTTATCAATGATATAACACTAATATTACATTGCTTTGTCTAAGTTACAAATAAAGACATACAAAATATTTATCAACTTGTATGCAAAATTTCACACCACAGCAATTCTTCAAACCAAAACACCGTTACCACCCACCCCTAAAGGTGACCTTCCCGCAATGCCCACTAAATCACTTCTCACACTGCTGACCTAGGGGGCTGGTAGATAAGGGTGCGACTCTTCATGCATTAAGAGAAGTACAAAAAATACAGACATGAGCCTTCAATGGTCTAACTCTTTCATAACCTAAAGCCATCTAATTCAATAGAGAGTGGTGGGCTGCATGCACTGATACAGCGTGTTGCTGTTCCCACCTCAGAGAGCAGCTGTGCCACAGGTGATACCTCAGCACCACACAAGTTCAAATGGAATGCAATGCAGCAGCATGGGGTTTTTTAACAGGGACTAGAGGGCCAATCCTGCCACCAGCTCCCCAAATTTCCCCTTGTACATTGGAGGGGCCTACTTGCAGATTAACGTCATACCCAGGCTGGAGCAATTGCAGGTTAAAGGCCTTGCTTGAGGGCCCCAAGGAGTTGAATAACTTCTGGCATTTATGGGATCGGGTTTCCGATTGCCAGCACAGTTCCTTAGCTTCAGGGCCACCACTCTAATACAGTTTGTTCCATTTGAATTTGGATGGAGATTATAATATTAAAGATTATTACATCCTCTATACTGACAAACAACGAGTGCTCACCTGCAGATACAACACTAACAGCATGGTCCAGAGGAAAGAAGAAATGCTGGGGTCTTGGCCCATTGAAACTAAGGAGAGGCTCATCTGTCTGATGTCTCATGTTTGTTGTACTACAGCAGAACTGAGGAAGGAAAATAAAAATGGAAGAGACTTTAAATGAACTTGACCTGGAAAGCCTTCATGCGGGCCATTGCACTGCCGGGCAGCAATGTGGCAGGCTCACGATACTTTGGAAGTGTGAAATCGTGCTGAAAAATCGGTGCAAACTCATGTAACTTGCCTTCTCTTTAACACTAGAATCCCTGAAGTCTAAGAAAAAAATTTGTAATCCCAGCCCACCTTAAATTTGTTTGCACCTCTCCGTCGGTGTCTCTTGTTTTGTAAATGTGTCGATCAGCACAAGCAGCAAGCAGCCTGCTATCCCCTCCCCACCGCCGCAACTCAACTCGGGCAAAAAGCTCTCCCAGCTCAAGCCTTGTTTATCTGGTAGTGAGGTACCTGGAGTTGTATTGGGTACATACATGCATTTCATTGTGTGTTCCGTGTCTACAAAGATCTATGTAAGTGTGAGATGACACAAGAAATGCCTAAAAAACAAAGTTTTTTCATGTTTTAGTACTAACAACAAAATTTTGACATGAAGTGTATAATGAGTGAAGACTGAAGTCCAAATATCAAATAAGCACTTTCACAAAAGGTACAGATATAATAATAATAATAATAATAATACATTTTATTTATATAGCGCCTTTCCCATGCTCAAGGCACTTCACAGAGTTTAAGAAAGAACGGCAGCGTATACAGTATATAGCGTTGTACAAACCAGATAAATAAAGAAGATTACGACAGTGAATTCAGAGAAAAAGCCTAACAGACAACATAACTGATGTTCTCGCACACACACACAGGTTACATGAACATCTTGACAGAGAAGTAAACTGAGAGAAGGGCAATAAAGTCAAGTAGAGCTAAAAGCCTTCCTGAACAGATGAGTTTTGAGTTGTTTTTTAAAAGAATTCATGGAGTCAGCTGACCTGATTAATTTTGGTAGGTCATTCCAGAGTCTGGGCGCTATGCAGCTGAAGGCCCTGCTGTCACCCATGGAGTGTAGATTAGTGAGGGGCACAACAAGATTACCAGAATCAGAGGACCTTAGTGGGCGGACAGGCACATAGTGATAGAGAAGGTCACTGATGTAGTTTGGCGCGAGGTCGTTTAAGACTTTGTATGTTATTAGTAGGATTTTATATTCGATTCTGTAAGACACAGGGAGCCAGTGAAGACGAAGCAGGATGGGTGTGATGTGCTCACTGTTGCTGGTCCGTGTAAGGACTCTTGCAGCCGAGTTTTGAATCAACTGGAGCTGTGATATAAGATTAGAAGGGGCACCTGCCAGCAGCATGTTACAATAATCGATGTGGGATGTGATAAAAGCATGGACAAGTTTCTCAGCATTAGAGAAGAAGAGGAAGGAGCGAACACGGGATATGTTACGGAGGTGAAAGTAAGAAAGTTTCTTAATGTGATTTATGTGAGCGGAATAAGAGAGGGAGGAATCAAAAATGACACCAAGATTTTTTACAGTAGAGGCAGGTCTGATGAGATCACCGCCAAGATAGACTGGGAAGGAGCTCATTTTATTAAGTTGCATTTTAGTCCCAATTTGCAGGAGTTCAGTTTTGTTGCAATTTAATTTTAAAGAGTTCTGCTCCATCCAGGTATTAGTTTCACTAAGGCAGGTTGTGAGCTGAGAAAGCTCTGATGAAGTTGCACTTTTGACATTGAAGTAGAGTTGAGTATCATCTGCATAAAAATGATAACCCAGTCCATAGCTACGGATAATATGGCCAAGGGGAAGCATATAAATACAGAAGAGAAGAGGGCCGAGGACAGAGCCTTGAGGGACTCCTTATGTGACTGGCGCTGAGCTGGATCTGCTGTTGCCAAGACTAACAAACTCTTGCCTATCAGTCAGATAGGACTTGAACCACTGGAGGGCAGTGCCAGAGACACCCAGCATGTTCTCCATTCTGGACAGTAGAATGTCATGTCTGACCTGAGTGTCAAATGCTGCACTGATGGCTAACAGAATTAATATGCTGGTTTGTCCAGAGTCTGCCATAAGAAAATCATTGGTTACCTGAAGAAGAGCAGTTTTCACATCGGCGTTGTGCCGTGAAACCAGACTGAAAGGGTTCCATCAAATTATTAGAGGTTAAGTAATTGGTGAGCTGGGAAGCTACAACACGCTCAAGAACTTTTGACAGAAAAGGTAAGTGGGAAATAGGCCGGAAATTGTTAAGATCATCACCATCAAGACCAGACTTTTTTAACATGAGGGTTACAGAAGCGATTTTAAAAGTGAGCGGCACAGAGCCAGTGTCAAGGGATGAGTTTATTATTGTTGTAACAGTCGGGATTATGGCATGAAGGCAGGATTTAAGAAGTGTGCTGGGGATGGGGTCCAGTACACAAGTAGTCGGCCTCATCTTACAAAGCAGGTCATTAACAAATGCCGATGTGATTGGTGAGAACTTAGAGAAGGAGCTGGATGGAGCGGGAAAACAGGGAGAGATATAAACAGATGATGTATTTATGTTAGTCGAATTATTTAGATCTTTAATTTTGTTACGGAAAAAGTGGAGGAATTCCTCACAGACTTCAGTAGAAGAGGTAGTTGGGCCAGATGCGGGTTCGAGTAGTTTATTAACTACAGAGAACAAAACCTTTGTGTTATCATGGCCACTTTCTATTATTCTGCCATAACAGAACAAGTGCGCTTTTATTCAAAAATATGACAGAAGAAAAAGAAATCGGGTTAGAGTACAATGCTGACACAACCGCTTGGGTAGTACAGCAGTAAGAACTGCAGACTCATAATCAAGAGGTCGCGGGTTCGATCCTGGCTGCTTCCCAGAATTAACATTTTGAGTAGTGAGCTGCTCTTATTGTTACTATTATACAATAAAAACATACATTTGATTTGAGTCTGTAACAGCCAGTGTAAATGTATGGTACAGGCCGGGATTACGAGTTTTTTCGTAGGCTTCAGGGATTCTAGTATTAATTTGTGGTTGTGAAATCTGACATTGTCTAGGCCATGACATCCAGCATTTACTATTATTTAATTATTAATGCAGTGGATCCCAGCTCTTACTTTAAAATAAAATTGTCATTAAGAACACGGGGGCACAGTTGGAAACTTGTTAAGGGTAAACTTCGCACAAACATTAGGAAGTTTTTCTTCACATTGAGAACCGCAGAAACATGGAATAAGTGACCGAGTGGACAGTAGGACTTTGAGGAACTTCAAAACTTGATTTGTTATTTTGGAGAAATGAGGTGAACAGGAATATTGAGCTTGTTGAGCGGAACGTCCTGATATAAAATATCAGCTGTCATAACGGGTGGAAAATCAGTGGACGTCCAGTCAGACTTGGGAAAAGCTCGGGTCACAGCAAGGACGACACTTTCTCACCACGGCATGCTGGTTACATTTCTGTTCTCCTTCCTCTCTTTTCAGTCTTGTAAACCGCTAGCAGCTGCTGGCTGCACTCCCAACGGTCCTGACACAAGTGACTCGGATGAAGGCGGCAGCAGCAGCACCGACACCAGAAACGTCAGGAGGATACTCCGGAGGACCAGAAACCAGATGAACATCAACTCACCGGTTCGGTGTAAGCAGCCTCCAGGTGCCAATGAGCAGACATCTGATCAAGGATCTCGAATCCCCGCTTTAGTCGACTTCAAGGGACTTCCGAAAATGAGCCCCATTGTTTGAAGGTGGCAGCAGGGCCTTGACGACACGTTTACTTGCTAGAGGAGTTTGGCACACTTAGAACAGAAATCCTAGAGTGAATTTTTCTGAGCACAGTGGAGTACATGACCCCCCCAAACCCCCAATTATTTATTATTTTGCATTTGGCCGACGCCTTTAACTAAGATGGCTTACATGATCAGGATACGGTACAACTTCTATTTCCTTTTTTTTTTTATAGTTGGAGCTCAGTGGTCAGAGATCAGAAATTGAACTTTTAAGTCCAGAGTCTTAGCCACTGCAGCAGGGGCGTCCAACTCAACTGTGGGCCGTAACTCAACTGTGGGCCGTAAACGAACACTTTATATGCTGAATGTGAGCTAGAATGTATCAATATGCAGCTACCACCACAATTACTTTACAGAAAAATACCCACCGGCACCTCTCTTCTTGTTACCATCATATATTCTGTGACAGGTGTCTGGTCACACTGTGAGAGCTAGCTCGAACACCATCAGACAAAGACCAGTATTATTATGAAACACAATGTCCCTCACAGAGTCCCGCACAACACACAGTGCTCCCGCACCAATCACCCCAAATCACGGGCCTTTTAATGTCCGTGGGCCGCCTCTCTTGCTCACGCTGGAACTTCGTCCTCCTCCAGCACCTGACTCTCGCTCCCCAACTGTAGGTAGGCGGCCCCTTTTATAGTCACCTGGATGTGCTCCAGGTGCTCGTTGATGTCCTTCCACCGGCACTTCCAGGTGTGGCGGAAGTGCCACATGAGCACCCGGAAGCACTCCAGGCGTCCCTGGAAGGTCCTTCCTCTACCTTCCCAGGTGTGGCGGAAGTGCAGATCTCCCGGGCTTCACGATGCTTGGGGTGCCCCCTGGTGGTGGCCACGGGCCCCAATGGGTTTGAGCCTCCTCACTTCGTCCCTGTAGTCCCCTCACTATCCAGGGTGGTTGCCCCATCGTGGCTCTGGGGGACATATAGACCACCCTCCCGGTCCTTCCAGGCGTCGCGGCAGGGTCTGGCCCCCAGCCTCCTGCCACAACACTTACAGGTAATCTGACTTAGACACCATTAAAATGTCCGACTACGCCACCCAGTTGTATTAAGAGACTAGGAACTCTTGAAATTTGCCAATAATAGTGCACTGGTTTCTTTAAACTGGGCGGTGAGTAAACAAACACACAATGAAAGACACAACAGTAATTTCAGGAAAAGTAACAGTAAGATTCTATTACACAAGACAGTATAAAGTACATTAAAAAGTTAAATGAACATAAAAAAATGTAACAATATCAGGAACAAAATTCCTTTTTTAAAGAAGAAAGCACACAGTCCGCACTCTAAAAGTCCGCTGAAAATAAGAATTGGAGGATACAACCTTTAGTGGTGCAGTGCCGAGTCCAGTTTGCGCTCTGCGTTACCCCAACAATTAATCGACCAACTGTCCACGGATGCACTCTGTTCATCGGACGCTCGTTTCCCTACAGACATTTTGTCAAATCGTTGTATCCCCGTCAGCGTCTCTTTGTCGTTCTTTTTTATTCCTACGCTGGGCTCCTTGTGTTGTTGCGACCTCAGCACGCCTCGCTTCTCGTCCGCCAGCTTTGCTCGATCTTCTTGTGGAGCTGTCTCTTCCTCCCTGGAGGTGAGTGTTGCCGTCCTTGTGCCTCACGTCGTACCAGCCACGTACCCGAGTCTGCCTTGCGAGCCCCATGTGCTCAGTGGACCGTCCCTCGCCCCCTGCCTTCTCCTGCCCAGAATTTTAAATGTTCTTCAGTCCCTGCCTGGATCAACAGGACGATGGATGAAACAATGGCACATCCAAATCTCCTGGGGTTAACAAATAGTGTAAACACAAGTTAACGAAATGTGGTGTTACCAACTATCAATGAGTACGGCTATGCTGATTAGAAACCAATATTCTCAGACATGTTCATTACTAAGTCAGGTAAATACAAACATTTTCCAAGGAAGGAGCAGTTCTTTCATCACAATTTTGCATTGTTTGTATATTTAAGCAGTTAAAACTTCAAAGTGGTGATTCTTTTGCAAGACAGCAAATACTGATAGGGTCGGATTTCCCATAAGGCCAACGTAGGCCATGGCCTAGGGTGCAGCAGTCAGGGAGGGCGAATATACAGAAGAAATAACAACCGAATATTTACAAATTTTTCAGTATTATTTTGAAAATGCCATATAAAATGCTTTTTTTTTTAAATTTACATTCATATACAGTACAGTGGCACAGTAGCTAGCGCTGCTGCCTCACAGTTGGGAGACCTGGGGACCTGGGTTCGATTCCCGGGTCCTCCCTGCGTGGAGTTTGCATGTTCTCCCCGTGTCTGTGTGGGTTTCCTCCGGGCGCTCCGGTTTCCTCCCACAGTCCAAAGACATGCAGGTTAGGTGGATTGGCGATTCTAAATTGGCCCTAGTGTGTGCTTGGTGTGTGGGTGTGTTTGTGTGTGTCCTGCGGTGGGTTGGCACCCTGCCCGGGATTGGTTCCTGCCTTGTGCCCTGTGTTGGCTGGGATTGGCTCCAGCAGACCCCCGTGACCCTGTGTTCGGATTCAGCGGGTTGGGAAATGGATGGATGGATGGCTGAATATTGTTAGTACCACGATTAGCTGGGGACCAATCAGCTAAAGCTGGAGCCTCACATTCGTTTTCGATCACTTGTATCAAAATTAGAGTCCGACAAGTCATAGTCCAGTTCAGAGATAATAGGCAAAACGTCATCTGCGGAGTATTTTGCTTTATGCATTTGCTTTGATCTCTCGCCAGATCTCAGTCCCATTTTTGATGGCAAACTCCAGTCCTGGAGTGCCGAAGTGGCTGCAGGTTTTCATTCTAACCATCTTCTTCATTAGTTTTTGCTGCTAATTAACTTCTTTTGCCTTCATTTTAATTAATTTGATTCAGGCCCCTTAGTTGTTTCTTTTTCTTTAATTAGCTGCCAAACAATAATGAGACACAAAACAAGGTGCCACATGACCAGCTCACCTGTGCCCATCACACAATATCTGAAAATAAAGAAAAGTGAAGGTCTCAGTAAGGTTGATCTCTCAGGTCACCCAAACATGAAATGTGTAAATCCGGCCCTGAATACTGATATCCTGTGTGGGAAGCAGCCTCGACACGGACACACACCTGGACAGCTTATGTCCAAAACACACACGTTTTATTTTGATTTATCAAGTACGGTGCACTAGTCACTCACAGTCCTTCCTTCTCTCTGTTCTTTTCTTGCCGCCGCCTCCACTCCTCTCTTGTAAGCTTCGTCACGCTCCCTCCCAACTCCGGCTCCTCGACTGGAGTGAGGCGGGCCGCACTATTATGCAGTACCTGGATGTGCTCCAGGTGCTTCTTGACACTCTTCCTGCAGCACTTCTAGGTTTATTTGCCTCCCGGCCTAGCAGCACTCCCTGTTGTGGCAGAAGTGCTGCAGTCCACGTCTCCTGGAACGTCTGGGCAGACCCTGGTGGTGGCCACGTGCCCCAATCAGGTGGAGCTTCCCAGCTCCGAACGTGTGGCCCACATATGAACCAGGGCGGTTGCCCTCTCGTATCTCGGGTGAGGTATTGGTCCTCTCCCGGTCCTTCCACCAGGCATGCCAGCTGTGCAGACGTCCCAGCCGTCTGTCACACCTGTAGACAGCCATCACAATAATCAGTAACGGGATTACCCAGGAAATTTGCCTTTTAACTTCTCAGCCCAGTCCCAACAATGGGTGCCTATTGCCTCTTCATCTACTGTGTTCTAAACGTAATATTTACATGTTCCTTTGCCTAAGAGAGAAACAAAACCACCCAGTGTACGAAAAAATGTCCCTTTTTGACAATTCCCTCATGAGACTGTTCTCCTTAGCAGGTCATGAAAGCTACCAGGAGTTAAATAAGCACCGAGCGAAAAAATTACATCAAAACACGTAAGTAACTCCTAAGTCTGGACTTGGACCTACTTTGTTTCTGCTACAAATTTTCGCCCATTTACAGGCACAATAATGTGCGTCACAACCTGATGACACAGCGATGTTAAAGAAACGGGTGTAAACGGCATGCAGAGCTGGTCGGAAATGGACAGCAGTCACATGTAATGCAAATGCGTTTTCTATCCACACATAACAAGTGAGTGGCAGAGAAAGACCAAAGAATTGTGTAGGGTGGTGGCCATGTCAAGGACCGTTACACTTTCAGGGCAGATGTCGACTTTTGTTGACACAAGGGGTTGAAAGCGAATGTCGATTTCAGTCGACATCCGGGGTAGAGGTTCGGGAATCAGCTGTAAACGTCGACAAAACTCATCGTTACATTTTAGTTCAACTCTCTCTTTGCTAGAAGGAAAGTTAATTTCGGCGATTTGACCTCAAAATAGTGTGCTGCAAAGTGTAAACAACATCGAAAATAGCATCGACATCCGGCGAAAGAGCGGAACAAACGCACAGGGCAAATTATTCTGCGGACGATGTTTTCAATATTATATCTAAAGTCGGACTCTGACTTATTGGACTCCGATTTTCATGCAAGTGATTTAGGAATCAAAAACAAAAGTGAGATACTGTACCTCAGTGCTGAACATTCGTGTAGCTGACGTTGGCCTGGAAGGACCACCACTCACGATGACAGATTGCATTGTATTCCCGCCGCCATCCTGCCCTTATGCAGTACGTGTTACACTGGTGCCACTGTTTTAGGCGTCTGCTTGTTAAATGCTGTGGCCGCTGTCACCGCCGGGTCGGTGTCTCTGGTGGCAGAGAACTGGCAACAACGGACGCCTGAAATAGCAGCAGCAGTGTAACACGTACGGTAAGCAGGGTAATGTGGCCAAGTAGGCCATTAGCTGCTTGGAACGTTACCCTTCTACCTTGCAGGACTATGCTATGCAATAGCTAAGTAAATTCACATAGTTTAGAGCAGGGGTCTCCAACGCCAGTCCTGGAGGGCTGCAGTGGCTGCAGGTTTTCATGCTAACCCTTTTCTTAATTAGTAACCAGTTTTTGCTGCTAACTAACTATTTCCCTTTATGTTAATTGACTTTTCTTGAGACTCTGACCGCTGAATTGATTCTTTTTACCTTAAATGGCAACCTAACCATAAATTTGATGTAAAGTGAGCCAACAGATGACCAACTAAGTGGGGGCCTCAAACTCCAACCAACTTCAGTTTCTTAATTTGAAGCCAATGCTTGTTGCTAATTAAGGTTAGGAGTACATGCTGATACAGCGCATTGCCAAACCCACCACATGCCAACTCAACTCAGGACCCCAGATTAGGACCCGAGTGCGGCCACACTAGTTCAGATGGCATGGACCAGTGTCAGGCTTTTTTTATGGTGGCTGGACTGCCAATTCTGCCACCAACCCCCAAGTTTTTCCCTGCAGGTTGGAGGGCCTACATGCAGGGCTGGATGCAGATTAACGTCATACTCAGGACAGATGGCTAATTAAACCCGTTTCATGGCGCTCATTCTGCCATGGCAGACATTTCCAAAACTGTTGATTTCCTTTTTTTAAGAGCGTTGTCAAAATGTTTTGTGCACCTGAGCGGATCAACATTACTGAGGCCTTCACCTTTCTTTCTTTTCAGTTATTGTGTGATGGACGCAGGTTGTTGTTTGTGTGTTGGTTCATTTTGTGTCTTAATATTGTTTGATTGCTAATTAAGGAAAAAGAAATGATTAAGAGTTAATTAGCAGCAAAATCTGGTCACTAATTAAGAAAAGGGTTAGCATGAAAACCTGCAGCCACAGTAGCTCTCCAGGACTGGAGTTGGAGACCCCTGGTGTAGAAGCTCATGGAACATAAAACACGGTGACATTTGTCATAAATAAATATTTTATGTTGATGTAAGGATGAAACCATTGCTTTGTATGCTTTTCAGAAAAATGTGGTGTTTTTTTTTTTTTTTGGAAAAAATATTCAGCCCTGGGACAAAACGAAGAAAAATTGCCCCTCAAAGAGTCAATAAGGCCTGCTGGTCTCTCTTTCTGTCTACCTGCCATTTTCCATCCTGAAGAGAGTCCATCTCTCTGTGTCTCATCCATGAAGACAGCACGCTGGATCAAGAGCCACTGAGGACCAAAGCGGCCGAGAGACCAATCGACATAATAAGACAGAGAGCCATCTGGTAGCTTATTATTAGGTTGTATTATGTTAGCAACACTCATTGTACGCCGCCATTTTGGGCATACTATTCATGATGCAGCACTTTCAATAATGAAATATTTATTAAATGGACCTAATGTCTGTTGTTACTTTCACAATTTGACAAAAGGAATCCACTTTCATCTCTAGACTTGATGCTCATGGCCACCAAACAAATTGTGTGCCTGTTCGATGGCCTGGACCTTGAATTTCGGCGGCGTTCAACAAAGCCCATGTTTTTTCGTTGCTTGGACTCTTGCTCTTAGTGATGTATCCATGGTTTTTTTTTTTTTGCCTATTGTGCAATGCTTGAATTCATCATCTTCAGGATCTCCATTGGACCCTTCATCTCAGTAGCCAACATTCTGTGCACCCAACATCCATGGACTTATTTTTAATTTGTTACGAAGAAGGGCTTCCTCTGACCCCTAATGAATCTCTTCCATGTCTGCTATCTCGTGCACCATCACTCCTCAATTCCACCTTAGGGTTCCCTGCATGGCGGTACGATTAACACCAGCTGGCCTGACCTTCGGTTGATGTCCTGCCACGTTTGAATTCCGCACCCACATCTCGACTCGGCAGATGAAGGTGGTTGGCCTTGCTACGTGTTCGGCAGGTGAGACTGAATCTCTGTTTTAGAAATTCAGCACTCACTTCTGAACATCACTCACACATTTACGAGGTGTGATCAAAAAGTACAGTGAATGTTGACACAGAGCACCATCCTAGAGCCGAGTTTGTGATAAGTTTCAGCTTGTGTGATACTGTCATTTGTTTGTGAGCCACTGTTGAGTTCAAGTTTGTCGTTAGTAATGGATATCGAGCAACGCATTAACATGAAAGCTCAGGAAACCCATCAGATATTAAAATCGGTTTATGGTGACACTGCACTGACAGTTAAGACTGTTCACAAGTGGTTTGATCGATTTTTGTAATGGATCTGACTCGGTTGAAGACGAGAAACGATCAGGACATCCTTCAACATAAATAACCGAGGAAAATGTTGAAACGGTTTCATTCTTCATCATGACAACGCTCCTTGTCACACATCCCTTCTAGTACGACAATTTCTGACGAATAAAAACATTACGCTGTGTTCGCATCCACCTTATTCGTCAGATCTGGCGCCGTGCGACTTCTGGCTGTTCCCTAAATTGAAAATGACCATGAAAGGCAAACGATTTCAATCCATTGAGGACATCCAGGCAGCCACAACAGCCCAACTAAAAACACTCTTGAAAGAAAACATGAGTGTTGGGAGAAGTGCATTCGAAGTAGAGGGTGACTAGTACTTATAAATCTTTTACTACAATAAACGTTTCTTTTTTAAAACATTCACCATATTTTTGATCACACCTCGTATGTCAAGAATCGCCTGTACAAACTCACTTTGGACTGTGGTTCATAAAAATAACTTTGTTTTTCAAGGACAATGTCAATAATATAATATACCTGTTACATATTTTGTTATATCACAATTCAGGTTCATAGAATAAAATCTAGAATGAATAACAAATGTGTTATAATTTGCAGTTTTCTTTAATTTTTTATATGAAATTTGTCACCTTTTGTGAGTTTTTGTATCGTAGAATTTGATTTTACCATTAGTTTGTGGATTAGTAGCTTGGGTTCAATTCTATACATTTTTTGGCCCATTTTCACCACCATTTGTTGTTTCACGATCATCGACATTTGTGTTTCTATCGCTAGGTGGCTTCCTGCAGGTTGGAGTTCACCGAAAAGTTCACTTCCTATCCGGATTCCAAGACTCTTTGTTTTTGTCTCACGATTTGGTTTTTGTGCGTCTCGCCTCCCAGTTTTCGACTTTCGATTGTGTCTTTTCTCCCAGTTACTTGTCAGAAGAAGCTCTCGCTTGTTCTCTAGAGGAACAAAATGATATCGACCATTGTGGCAGATGATTCAGTGCTGAGAGTGAAGATCACATCAGCTACCTGCAGTTATATAAAATGGTGCGTTTAGTGAAATGCACTGGAATGAACTTCTCCACTAGCCTGAGGTTTTTCAGGTAAAGAATAGAGAAGTTTAGAAGGTAAGGTGGGCCGACTCACTGATCACAGTGTTGTAAAGTGGAGAAGTGGATACACATATGGAGGTAGGAATTTCATGGTGATCTGTTCACGTAACTAATGACCCTGTCAACTCAATGCCAGGGAAGAGGAAAAGAGGAAGGCCTAAGAGAAGGTTTATGGATGTGTTGAGAGAGGACATGCAGGCGATGGGTGTAACAGAACAAGATGACAAGGAGAGGAAGATATGGAAATGATCTGCTATGGTGACCCCTAACAGGAAGAAGAAGAAGGTAGGGATGGAGCTTCCAGGGAAGAGGAAAAGAGGAAGGCCTAAGAGGAGATTTATGGATGTGGTGAAAGAGGACATGAAGGTGATGGGTGTGACAGAGCAAGATGACGAGGAGAGGAAGATATGGAGATGATCCGCTATGGTGACCTTAACAGGAAGAAGTAGAAAAATAAGGTAGGGATGGAGCTTCCAGGGAAGAGGAAAAGAGGAAGGCCTAAGAGGAGGTTTATGGATGTGGTGAAAGAGAACATGAAGGTGATGGGTATGATAGAGCAAGATGACGAGGAGGGGAAGATATGGAGATGATCCGCTATGGTGACCCCTAACAAGAAGAAGAAAAAGAAGAAGAAACTCAATGATTGCACAATACTGGATTATGTGCTTTTTCAGAATCCATGCTGGCCTGCTTCAGAGATAAGACACTGAAACACTAGGAGTGCGTAACTTTTGTACTTCAATTTAGTTCATAGGCCCTGATCTTTAGCCACTATGAAGTAACCTTTTCAGGTTCAGACTCAAAATGTTTTGATTGTCCCTCACTTACAATTCAGTGAGGTTTGGCTCTGGCCGGCACACGGTGAAAACTGCCGAGATACCAGAGTGGCCGCCTCGTTTGGACTTCTGGTCTGCGTTGGCTGTTGCTTGGGTGTCACAAGTAGAAAATCGCATGCAGTTTTGTAAATCTGACATTAAACTTTGTTTTGCATGGGATTTTATAATTACAAGGCACAAATCTCACTAACGTTATGGAAATGAAGTCTGTTTATGCATTTTATGGCTGTTTTAGTCATCATGTGTCATATTTGTACGCATTTTCTACTAGGTTTACTATTGAATATGATCCCTGCTCTTTCAGGGTGGAATCCCAAGAAGCAGGACCACCCTGACGACACCAGTCCTGAGCCCTTCCCTCTGGCTATTTACACGTGGATACATCCATCCATCCAGCCATTTTCCAACCCGCTGAATCCGAACACAGGGTCACGGGGGTCTGCTGGAGCCAATCCCAGCCAACACAGGGCACAAGACAGGAACCAATCCTGGGCAGGGTGCCAACCCACTGCAGCACATGGATATACTGCATATGAAAGGCCAAAGACAGACAGACAGACAGACAGACGCAAAGGGCACTGTGAGAGATGGAGCTCCATATTACACAGGCAGATAGAAAAGGCACTATATAATAAATAGATGGGGCTCTATATTAGATGCAACAACATTTATTTCTATAGAACATTTTCATACAAATGGTGTTGCTCAAAGTGCGTACAAGATGAAGAAAGAAAAGTTAATATGAAACAAAAATAAGATCAGGCAATACTAAGTAACAAAGAACAGAGTACGGTCAGGTGCAAAAAGGACAAAACAACAAACAAAAAAAATCCAGATGGGCTGGAGAAAAAAAAAAATCTGCTAGGTTTCCAAGGCCAGGGGACCACCCAGACCCCACTGGGCATTCTACCTAACAGAAATGATCTCAATCAGTCCTGATGACTTTCAGGCTTCACGTGCAAGAACTTGATGATGATGGTCATGTGGTCCTCTGGCCTTCAATCCATCAATGTAGGGACATCACGGTGCCCTGATCAGGTGGTGGTGGCGCAGATCACAGCCACAGAAAACCAGTAAAAGAACAGCAGAGAAAGTAGGGGTTAGCACAGATTGTGGAGCCATGATAGAAATGATAATTAAACGCATATACAGAATATCAGGGTTACACTAAAATGAAGCTATGAGAAAGCCATGTTACAGTAAGGAGTTTTTTTTAAGTGCTCCACCGTATCAGCCTGGTGAATTTCTATCGGTCTGCTATTCCAGATTTTAGGTGCATAACAGCAGAAGGCCAC
Source organism: Erpetoichthys calabaricus (assembly GCF_900747795.2). NCBI lineage: Eukaryota > Metazoa > Chordata > Cladistia > Polypteriformes > Polypteridae > Erpetoichthys > Erpetoichthys calabaricus. The sequence goes on along the minus strand of NC_041401.2, from coordinate 19,940,166 downwards.
CCGCCTCACCACTTCTTTTAAGTTTAGCTCTTGGAATTCTAAGCAGACCCTCATTTGAAGATCTAAGGTTATGATTTGGAGTGTAAGGTGACAGGCATTCTGAGATATAGGATGGAGCAGATTATTGAAGGCTTTGTAAACCATTAACAGTATTTTTAAAGGTAGTCAGATAGATAGAAAAGGCACCATATTAGACACATAGATACACAGATAGATACGGTAGATAGTGGCACTATATAATAGATTGACAGATACTGTAGATAGATATAACTGTTTACAGAAGCTCTTTGATAAATAAATGCATAAATAGAGAAGTATGTATTTTTAGTGGCTGGAAGTCCTCAGTGTTAGTGTGTCAGAGAGATGATGTGCAGCTTTGTTCATAATGGCACTCAGTTTTGTTTTAATTTTCTCCTTGTTGAGGGTTCCACAGTGTGTTCTATAACTGTGCCTGCCCTTTTAATTAGCTTGTTGATTCGGTGGGCCTCTCTTGAAGTGATGCTACCAGCCCAGCACTCCACAGCGTAGACAATCACGCTGGCTGTCACAGAGTCATAGAAGATGTGAAGGATGTCACTTTCCAAATTAAAGGAGCGCAGGCTCCTAAGGAAGACGAGTCTGCTCCACCCTTTCTTCTATAGCTCCTCTGTGTTCCAAGGCCAGTCCTGGATCCTCTCTTTGAACAGTGACCAGAAGAAGAGGCTCTTGCTGTGGTGAAAGTCAATGAGCAGTTCCTTGGTTTTTCTGATATTAAGTTGTAGACAATTCTTTCTGCAGTAGGATGCAAAGTTCTCCACCTCACTCCTCTCCTCCATCTTATCACAACTGTGACTATTCGTTTAATCTCCTTATTCCAGTATAGAGTTACTGGTAGCACTGGTTTTCTAGGACCAGTCACATGTATACCCACCCATGCCGTGACATCTTAGAGCGTCTGGCCCTCTTCATCTGCACCCCTGCCTTGCTGCTCGGACATCTTGATGTGACTCTGACCTCCAGTGGAGGTTCAGACGATGGATTCTGGACATACTGTGAAAGGCTGCAGCTTAGCAAGTTGTTGCTTTGCAGTAAACGCAGAACTGACATGAAAAGAATACGCTGCAATGGCGAGGGATAAAAACTTTTCTTTATGCACATTATGTGAATGTCCAGTAGAATAAAGAAGTGTTTTGTGTTCTCGCTCCTCACACTGGGGCAGGGCGCATAACAGAGCTGTGAATGTGAACCAGTGCTTCCCATCCTCAAGTTCATGAGGTCCTTCAGGTTTTTAAATCGTGGAATTTAAATAAAGTGCACTTAAATAAGGCCAGTTGGCAACGGAGAAGAACACAAAGCAGCAGCTGACAAGGTCACAGGACACAAAAAAAAAAATTAAAACCAAAAGGTGTAATCTGCTCAAAGCAGCGGCAACGGCGGACGAGATAGAGAGAAATGCTGGTGGCGAGGACCGTCACAAACTCAATCGAGACGAGAAATGCTGCATTTGCTTAAAATTAGAGTTTCAAATGAAATGATGCCATCACACAATGGCAGCTCCCTTGTGACTCCCTTAATCTCCACAATAATCCATTTCACAGATGAAGCCGAGCTAATGAACCATCACCATCTCTCCTCGCCCAGCATGTGTGCTCTTCATGCTCCCATCTTAATTTGAAAATTGACGACCATAATCGTTATAAACATTTCCTTGGGAGCTGCTGGAAAGTGCTGTCTCGGTCTGTGTCTGCCAACCCCCCGAATGAGGAGGAGGAGGAGGAGCAGCAAGGGGGTCTCCAACCTGGCAGGACCAGCGTCTGGGTGTGGATGTGGACGGGAGAAAAGCAAACGTGATGGTTCTTGAAATTATTTTGTGGATTATGTAGTGGATTGAGAAATGATTGAGACCCCCTTCACTTTTCTCGTATTTGTTTCTTTTTAAATCTGTTGCCACCTTGTGCTGAAATCATTTCTTTTTTCCTCCTCATTCAAATTGTATTATGGAACATCATCGACTGTTGAGGCAGCACGGTGGCGCAGTGGGTAGCGCTGCTGCCTCGCAGTTGGGAGACCTGGGGACCTGGGTTCGCTTCCCGGGTCCTCCCTGCGTGGAGTTTGCATGTTCTCCCCGTGTCTGCGTGGGTTTCCTCCCACAGTCCAAAGACATGCAGGTTAGGTGGATTGGCGATTCTAAATTGGCCATAGTGTGTGTGGGTGTACTGCGGTGGGTTGGCACCCTGCCCGGGATTGGTTCCTGCCTTGTGCCCTGTGTTGGCTGGGATTGGTTCCAGCAGACCCCCGTGACCCTGTGTTTGGATTCAGCGGGTTGGAAAATGGATGGATGGACTGTTGAATTCTACTCTGTACTTGTATTGACGATTACTTTTGTTCTGTTCTGTGTATTGTGTTGTATTGACCCCTTTTCTCTTTGACACCCACCCTACCTGGAAAGGGGTCTGTGGTATAGTGGGTCCACAGCTCAGGTCAAAATGGCCAGTTTTAAATAAATAGTCGCCGCACTCACGGCTTACAGAGGGAGCGTGGTAAGTGTGGCGGATCGGTTCCCGGGGTGATTCGTTGATGCGGGTGATAAGTGCACAGGTGAGGAGTCGTCTGCACCCGGAATTGTTCCCGGGAGCTGCTGATTTGCCACAGCTGTTCCATGTCCCCTTAATATATAGAAGCACGAGGCGGCTAGCGAAGGAAGGATGAAGAAAAAGTAAAAGAAAGAAATGGAGGTTCCAGGAAGCAGTGAGGAGAAAGCCAGAGTGTGTGTGTGCGAGCGAGCCCTAGTGGGGTGCTTCGCCACCACGGAGGGCAGTTGGTAGTGGTTGCTCCCACTGAGCATTGTGAAGAGCGGGAGTGACCAGCAGAAGGATGGCTCACCATGGAAGACAGCGCGAGTTGGGAGGCTTGGGTGATGGATTCCCCAACGTGAGCGTCCTGGCTGTTGGGGGAACCTAACTCTCGGTCTGGAGGGAGCGCAATCAAAGCCAGGGATTGGGAAGCCTCCAGACCAGTTGAGCAGAGAGAAGGTCAGCTGCAGGAAGGGCGACTCCTCTGTTGAGAAGCCTGATGGGAGAAGCAGGGGAGCCGCCAGGTAAAAAGAAGACACCGGGCTTTGTCTATTTAAAGGACTGCATCCAGACATTGTTTTAACCTCATTTTAAAGGATTTATTTATTGTTTTAACCTCCACTATTTCACTTCTGTTTTTACTGGATTATTTATTGAAGAAACTGTCATACGCTGCACTTATTTATTTTGAATACTGTTTTGTTGGCACTTTTTTTTTTTTTTGGGGAGGCGACTAGGGCATTCGCCCCAGGCCCTGCAACCTGAGGGGGGCCCCGCGATAGGAGATTGTTTTGTCACCGTCTGCTCATCATACAAATATGCGAGGGCCTCTGCAAGACATTCAAATCTGTTATAGACAGAAGAAATCCACCACATACCGTATTTCAAATTCCTGTGACCGTTGCAAGCGCGGAAAGAAGCTTTTCAAAGTTGAAACTTGTCAAAAATTATCTACGATCAACAATGTCGCAAAACTGACTGCGCAGTTTAGCTATTTTGTCAGTCGAAAAGGAACTTACGTCAACATTGGACTATGAGGATCTTATCAACGATTTTGCTCAGCGAAAAGCCAGAAAAGTGGACTTCCGTCTGTGACTGTCAAAGCAGCTGTTTGGTACATGTTCGTTTTATTATAAGTGTTCTGGTTCTCCGTAATTAAATACATTTGCCGACTCCAGCAGGTTCAGCAGAAGCAACTGTTATCTAGTTTGTTAATTTTACGTGCAAAATGTTTCTGAATCATTAATTAAGTTGGTTAAAGGCCACTAAACCAATATAAGAACAATTACAATATGTAATGTAATCAAACGGCCAATGGTACCTACATAAGGCGCCATGTTTTTTAACATAATAAGGCGGACAAGCCCGTGAGCGTGGTGGTACGGTATATAGCCTACACTTATGGCTCTCGGCCCCGCGTACTCCTAAGGCCGCCTCTGGCTCCATTTGTTGTGCCTCACTGCCGAGCTCATCGTGACATTACCGACGGTGTCGGGATCAGATGGGAGCATGGAGCCGAACCTGCATCGTCACAGGGTCTCTCTTTGAACGGATTATTTCTGTTTTAGGGCCATCTGTTCTTGCTATTATCAATAGCAGCCTTTCCTCAGGCGTAGTTCCTAATTTGTTTAAACATGCCATAGTGCAAACATTGATCAAAAAACCAAGCCTAGATCCCACTGTGCTATCCAATTTTAGACCGATTTCCAAGCTTCCATTTCTCTCCAAAATTTTGTGTGTAGAAGTGTGTATATTCAATTGAAAGCCTTTTTTAGATAAAAGTGATGTGCTCGAAGTGTTTCAATCTGGTTTTAATCCGCTTCACAGTACTGAAACCGCATTACTGAAGGTTTGTAATGACATCCTTTTGGCAACAGACTCAGGGGATTATGTGATTTTAGTTCTGCTCGATTTAACAGCTGCTTTTGATACTATAGATCACAGTATTTTATTATCTCGCCTGGAGCACTGTGTGGGCATTCGTGGTACTGCCTTGGCGTGGTTTAAATCATACTTGACTCAAAGAACTGTTTCAGTGAGGCTAGATGAATTTAGATCTTCCTCTGCTTCACTATCATGTGGGGTTCCGCAAGGCTCCATACTTGGTCCTCTGCTATTTTCTTTGTATCTCCTGCCTCTTGGCTCTATTCTTAGAAAGCATAAAATTGCTTTCCATTGTTATGCAGACGATACTCAGGTTTATGTACCCCTCAAACGCAAGGATGCTTACTCCATACAAACTTTGGCTATGTGCCTAGAAGAGGTGAAAGCTTGGATGGCAGTGAACTTTTTAAATTTTAATGAAAATAAGACAGAGGTTATAGTTTTTGGTCCTGGGGGCACCAGTGGGTCTATTTCTACTTCTGCTCCTGTGGTTTTGGGTCCCCTTGCACAATATGGTACACCTGTTATTACAAATTTGGGTTTTAGGATAGATGAGGATTTTAGACTGGACGGTCAGATCAGTGCGGTGGTGAAATCTTGTTTTTTTTCAGCTGAGACGTTTGGCGAAGATAAAAAACATTCTTTCCAAAGATCAATTTACAACAGTAATCCACGCCTTCATTACAACTCGGTTGAACTATTGTAATTCGTTGTATGTTGGCATTAGCCAGTCCACCCTGTCTCGGCTGCTGCACGCCTTTTAACTGGCACGCGAAAGAATGAGCACAATACACCTGTGTTATCCTCACTGCACTGGCTGCCTGTTCAGGTTAGAGTTCATTTTAAGATTCTTTTATTTGTTTTTAAGTCCTTAAATGGGCTTGCTCCGGCCTACCTCGCTGAGCTGCTGCATATGCACTCTCCTTCCCGCTCACTGGATGTGCCTAGGACTCAGCGAAAGCTCAGGGGGATAGGGCTTTTTCCGTTGTGGCTCCAAGGCTCTGGAATTCACTGCCGATCCACATTAGACAGGCCTCCTCACTGCCCATTGTTAAGTCTGCTCTTAAGACTTACCTCTTTGGTTTGGCGTTTGATCCTGTGTGAGAAATTGATTTTACTCTGTTTTAACTCTGTTTAATTGTTTTTACTATGTTTTAATTAGTTTTATTTATTGTATTTTATTTACTTATTTATTATTTTGGTTTTGTTTAAAATTTATATTAGTCTTTGTACAGCACTTTGGTCAGCGACTGTTGTATGTAAAGTGCTTTATAAATAAAGTTGACTTGACTTGACTTACAAGGGTAGAGAAGTCAAGGCTGGGGGGGCTGTCAAGAGGCAGGGCCTGGTAAAGCCAATTGCAGCACTTCTTGTGTGATTTTTGGGCTGTACAAAAATAAATTGTATTGTATTCAAACAGCACTCAACATCACGTGGCCCCTTTGTGGCCCTCAGATTTGTGCTCAGGTTCGCTTTACGTCACCTTGAGTGGAGTCCACCTGTGACACGCTGAATGGACCGGACATTGTTTAGAAAGGTCCACATGTACCCACGGACAGAAGGCTGTTGTGGTGCGAAGTTTTGCATAATAATCGATAAATACTTTGTACGTCTTTATGTGTATGGTTATGTATCCCCACCCCCTTTTAGGACTGAGTCTCTTTGTAAATTTATGACAGTGTTGGGTGCCTCAAACCAGTTTGGCAAGTGATCCTCTGCAGGACTCTCGCGGTCAATCCCCACATGGAGGCCAACTGCCTAGCTGGCAAACATCAGCTCAACAAGTGGTATTGTGTGCCCCATTGATCTGAAGTATGGCGGTTTGGAATTGGCTTGTACCAGAAGCCTTTAAGTACCACGACGCCTTCTTGGCTGTGGGGGGTTTGGACATACAGTCTATAAATTGCTTGCTTTACCCCCCCTCTCTCTCTCACACACCATGAACTGAAAAAGACAACACAATAATGGGCACAGCTCGGCAGCCATCTTGAGACAGGCATGCGGCCCGTTCTGAAGAAAGCTGACTAAAAATGAGGACTTAACTTGAGACATTTTAAGTAACTAACAAGTTTGTGCGCCACCTCAAGCTACACATCAGCATTTATCAGGTTGTATGGTTACCAATATTCAAATGTACTTTGCTTATTATTATTTTTCAATAATACAATATTTAAAGTTGTAACTTAAGTCCTGCTTGTCTTTTAATCTATGTCATTGCCTGAGGTTATAGATGTAGAAGAGAAGGAAGGTGGGGAGAAGTTATGAAGTACAATACCTTATAAACAGTGGTAAGTCTGTGAGATGCATATGATTAATACAAAAGGGAGAAGCAGAGCAATATATTACTCTACCAAGATAAAACAAAGGCCTACAGCCGAAAAAACAGGCCATGGAGTCCAAGGAACTCTCTTGTCAGCCACTGTCATCAGAAAATGGTGTGGCAAAGGTCAGGGCAAGGAGATCAAACCGTTTCTAAAGCTGTGAGCAGCCCCAGCAGGAGCACAGTGGCCTCAATAATTGGGAGATGGAAGAAGTTTGGGACCACCAGGACTCTTCCTAGATTTGGCAGTCTGGCCAAACTGAGTGACTGGACAAGAGCAGCCTTGGTCATGGAAGTGCCGAGAACCCAGTGCTCCCGCGAACGGAAGTCCTCTGCTGCTATGGGAGGACTGTTTACTGCAGTGCTGCTGAGATGGTACTCCTTCCATCAGGTGGAACGGCTAAATAGAAATCACTTTGGAGTAAAAGGGGTTATGAGGAAAAAGAGACTCTTAGGGGCAGAAGTCCAAGTCCTATGTCCAGTAAAGAGCAGGCACTGCACGCCCATACCATCCCGACAGTGAAGCATGATTGGGGGGGGGGAGGGGCATTGCTCTCTGGCATGGACAGCGGATCTGGTCAGAATTGCATCCAAATACAGAGAGGACCTTGAAGAAAACCTGCTCCATAGTGGTAGGCCCATCAGACTGGTGTGACAATCCACCTTTCAGCGTGACAATGACCCGAAGGATATGGCCAAGACATCACTAGAGTGGCTTCGGGACAACAGTGCCCACAGCGGAGAGACCTGAAGATGGCAGTTTGCAGACCCTTTTCATCCAATATAAAGGATTTTGAGAGGATTCAATAGGAAGAGTTGGATAAACGGCACAAATCCACGTATGCAGAACTTTTAGAGACTCACCCAGCACTCCAAGCTGGCATTGCTACCAAAGGGGCTTCTACAATGAGTTCTACAAAGCAATAACAGTCTGAAAACTTTGATGAATTAGAATTAGTTGTATGTTTTCATATTTAACATTTATGCAAATAAATGTAATGATTTAATTTGAGCGGGAGTTGCTGTGCTGAAGTGGTCCTGGTAGGGTATTTTCCGTTCATTGCTTAAATCATCCGAGATCAGATGCCTCATCTTGGATGAGTTAATGCCGGTGACACTCATCCGGGATAAGTCGGTTTTTCAAATGCAGCGGTGTAGTAGATTCGTCAAGCTGGATCTAATCATACGAGATGAATGCGCACGCCCGCGCTGAGTGAAAAGCCCATATATATTGAGTCTAGAAAACATGATCAGCAAGTCTTTGATAGGCTGTAACAAAATGACGAAAGAACGGGCGCATTTTTTTTTCCACACAAGCGGAGCTGGACCTTTTATTCGAAGGACATGAAGAATTTCAAGATTTAATATTCAGAACGGGTAACACTGCAAAAGCAGCCCAGACCAGAAAAGACGGCTGGCAAAAAGTCGCCGACAAATTAAACGCTAAGTGGTGTGCATTGTACTTACTGAATGTAGTGTTTCATTTCCTATGTGTCAGATTAATTAATTATTTAATATGTCATAATTCCAGATCAAATGTGAGTACAAGGAGAACATGGGAACAGGTTAAAGTGAAGTACAAGAATATACAGGTAATATAAAAACTGGTAAATATTGTTATTATACCTATTTAAAGAATTCTTGACATAAATAATCACAATATAAAAAACATTAATTTTAAAGCTAATAAGAAGACAGACAAGCAAAAAAACAGGTGGAGGTCCACGCGGTCCAGACCTAACCCCTGCAGAAGAGTTGGCTCTCCAGCAAAATGCCCATCGCCCTGTTTCGGAGGGCATTCCAGGGGAAGCTCCTCCCCAGAATCAGTGGCAGGATGCAGTGGTCACTTCATTTCAGGTAAAGGATGGTCATTGTATATATTTGTCCTCCACGTGTGCCACAGGTATGTTCCATATAGCCCTCTTTTTTTGTTGGGTCAATTGCAGGGAATGTCATATCCCTTGAACCTGTGTCTGACCAACAAAATATTGACAAAGGTGAAATATTTGATGAAGACACTGTGTCTGAATTCATCAGGAGGAGAGAGGTACATTTTCTAAATAATGTTTGATCAAACTCCACTGTGATCAGTCTCATGTGCCTCAATCACATTTGGAAATCCTGGTAATGAGAATGTTAGGCTGATTGTGAGATTCTTCATGGAACTGTGGGTGTTTTAGCCTGTGTATTACCTACCTGCAATGGCATGAAATGCCTCTTTTGTCTGCACACGCAGGTGTCCAGGAAACACTGTGAAAACCCGAAGGAAATATCTCGGAGCCAAACAGACTTTACGAATTGCCTGGCAAACTGCACTTTAATAGATTTTCCGCATCGCCTACAGTATATAAAAAGTGCCGCTTGCAAAAAACCTCAAAGCAATGCATACTGTCTGTGTGGTTGTGAGAGCCCGACTTCGCCGAGTTTGACTTCGAATATAAGGTCCTAATAAATCTTTTGAGGTACAATATTCCCCCTCGGCTAAAGCGGTATCTTTTGAAAAGAATTTCCTCCGAGAGCAATAAAGGATCTTGCCGATCGCGCAAAACCCTCATCATATGAAATTCTCTTCTTATAATTTGCACACCAATGTCAATTGGTCGCTTATTCATGAACGGTGAAGCCATGACTGAATGAATTCCACGCACGGACACTGATTAAGCGTGTGAGCTAATCCTGGTTTACATCGAACAAACCTGCACAGAGCAGCTTTGAGGATTAGGATGTGCTGCTTTGACAATACATCCAGCAAGAGTTTTAAAAAACCGACAGATCCAGGATCAGGCCAAATCGTCAACAATTACATCCGGCTAAACGAGTAATCCACGTACGAAAAATATGCCCCTGTTGTCCCCCCAACATTAATCGAGATAAAAATCACAAAAAGCACAGAACGCCACTCACCAACAGGTTAGCACATTCAAGATGAACCGCCAGGAACTGTGGGAGACCCACTGGCTTTATAGGATGGGGGGCCACCCACCCTGCCTCTTGAGGGGGGGACCACCCTCGAAACACAGGGAACGTTAACAAAGGCAATGAAAATAAAGCAGATAAACAAGCAAAAGTAACATTCACATAAATAAAATGACACGATGAACAAAAAGGACACAACACATGGATCTGAAAGCCAGAGGAAGAACCCTGGCTGAAATATAACAAACAACCGAACTATTATGGAAATGAAGTCTGCGACTGAGAATCACTAGCAACATCATGAAGTGCGACGGAGCCTTTCACATTATTATTATGAGTTTCAAAGCCTGTTTGCTGGTTTTCCAACCACTCAGATGATTTGTACACACCAGCGTTTTCACAACTTGAAATAATGAATTCTAAGAAAGAGTACTAGATGGGCCCACTTTGCTCCTTGCAGAGATGTGGTTTAGTGCAAAGCGGGTAGTCGAAGTGGGTTGTCCACACACTGCTTTCATTTTAAATCCGTGGACCCGCCATGACGGTCTGTGCAATCAGTTTGAAGGACTTGAGCGCCCAGAGGTTCATCCGTCAGTGACGGCATCAGGACAGAGTGAGCGTTGAACTGACATTTGCACCTCAATCCTTCTGACCCTGAGCCTACACTCCAGGCCACCTATTGATCTGCCCTTTCCGAGTCTATAAATGCATCTGGAGCAGACTTATTTATAGACATCAAAGCATGCAAATACATTTTCAGACAATTAGTGAGGTATCACTTGGATAGTTTTATCAATTCTAGAAAATTAATTAAAAAAAAATCAATTACTTTGCTGGCAAACTTTCATTACAATACAATTCATTTTTGTATAGCCCTCAATCACACAGGCAGTGCTGCAATGAGCTTTAACAGGCCCAGATTTTTGACAGCCACCCCCAGCCTTGACTCTAAGACAAAAAAACATGATATTGTTATAATGAAAGGTGACCCTGTTTAGTTTACAGTGCATCCAGAAAGTATTCACAGCGCATCACTTTTTCCACATTTTGTTACGTTACAGCCTTATTCCAAAACGGATTAAATTCATTTTTTTCCTCAGAATTCTACACACAACACCCCATAATGACAACGTGAAAATAGTTTGCTTGAAGTTTTTTGCAAATTTATTAAAAATAAAACAACTGAGAAATCCCATGTACATAAGTATTCACAGCCTTTGCTCAATACTTTGTCGATGCACCTTTGGCAGCAATTACAGCCTCAAGTCTTTTTGAATATGATGCCACAAGCTTGGCACACCTATCCTTGGCCAGTTTCGCCCATTCCTCTTTGCAGCACCTCTCAAGCTCCATCATGTTGGATGGGAAGCGTCGGTGCACAGCCATTTTAAGATCTCTCCAGAGATGTTCAATCGGATTCAAGTCTGGGCTCTGGCTGGGCCACTCAAGGACATTCACAGAGTTGTCCTGAAGCCACTCCTTTGATATCTTGGCTGTGTGCTTAGGGTTGTCGTCCTGCTGAAAGATGAACCATCGCCCCAGTCTGAGATCAAGAGCGCTCTGGAGCAGGTTTTCATCCAGGATGTCTCTATACATTGCTGCAGTCATCTTTCCCTTTATCCTGACTAGTCTCCCAGTTCCTGCTGCTAAAAAACATCTCCACAGCATGATGCTGCCACCACCATGCTTCACTGTGGGGATGGTATTGGGCTGGTGATGAGCGGTGCCTGGTTTCCTCCAAACGTGACGCCTGGCATTCACACCAAAGAGTTCAATCTTTGTCTCATCAGACCAGAGAATTTTCTCTCTCATGGTCCGAGAGTCCTTCAGGTGCCTTTTGGCAAACTCCAGGCAGGCTGCCATGTGCCTTTTACTAAGGAGTGGCTTTCGTCTGGCCACTCTACCATATAGGCCTGATTGGTGGATTGCTGCAGAGATGGTTGTCCTTCTGGAAGGTTCTCCTCTCTCCAGAGGACCTCTGGAGCTCTGACAGAGTGACCATCGGGTTCTTGGTCTCCTCCCTGACTAAGGCCCTTCTCCCCCGATCGCTCAGTTTAGATGGCTGGTCAGCTCTAGGAAGAGTCCTGGTGGTTTCGAACTTCTTCCACTTACGGATGATGGAGGCCACTGTGCTCATTGGGACCTTCAAAGCAGCAGAAATTTGTCTGTAACCTTCCCCAGATTTGTGCCTCGAGACAATCCTGTCTCAGAGGTCTACAGACAATTCCTTTGACTTCATGCTTGGTTTGTGCTCTGACATGAACTGTCAACTGTGGGACCTTATATAGACAGGTGTGTGCCTTTCCAAATCATGTCCAGTCAACTGAATTTACCACAGGTGGACTCCAATTAAGCTGCAGAAACATCTCAAGGATGATCAGGGGAAACAGGATGCACCTGAGCTCAATTTTGAACTTCATGGCAAAGGCTGTGAATACTTATGTACATGTGCTTTCTCAATTTTTTTTTTATTTTTAATAAATTTGCAAAAACCTCAAGTAAACGTTTTTCACGTTGTCATTATGGGGTGTTGTGTGTAGAATTCTGAGGAAAAAAATGAATTTAATCCATTTTGGAATAAGGCTGTAATATAACAAAATGTGGAAAAAGTGATGCGCTGTGAATACTTTCCAGATGCACTGTAGATTTTTGTAGCTAGAGATCCACCAAGGGAGAAAATAAGTCACGTACCTTAAAACAGTCTTTTATTCCTAAGCTTTTGACAACCTGCCAAGTGTCATCAATCGAGGAAAATTATTAGACATACAGGAATCAAAGGCAATATATAGTGAGTGAAGTGTGGGAATGGAGGGGGAGACTGTAAGATGGGGTTTGGAAGGTGTTGGCTATAAATTCTCTTTTTTATTATATAGATGTTCTTCTTTTTAAGCCTGCATATGCTGGGTTCGAGCCTAAGGGCTTGTTTATACTTCACACTCAGAACGCCTACGCGGATGCATCATGGCTGCCACACATTCCCAGCATTCATTTGACGCGTTCTCTGAGCAGGTTCTCAGAAATTAACTCAACGCATGCGCGAGTTGCAGTACCAGCAAAAAGTCGGGGGGCGCTGTGTGATCAAAGTCAGAATGTGACGTCAGCGTCCCTGTTTACTATCTACGTGTGACAGAAAGCTGCTTTGAGGATCCTACAGGATGTGTGCGCTTCGATGTCATGAAGCAATATGCCGACATACTGATGCTTTTGTGGTGCTTTTATATTCAAGCATTGCATATTCCCGATCGTAAAGACACGATACATTTTAAAAGTCTCACATACCATCTTTTGTGCCGTCTTATTTTCTGGGGCTTCCTCCTGACCTGACAGCAGTGGCAAACAGCAATAGTGGTCACACAGAACATATTAAATGTATGATATTCCAACTCTCGGCACATTCAGAATCCTTAGATTTATACTTGATATCACTTTCATGACGAAATGCTTTAAATTATGTACATTACATTTTACAGATAGTTAATTTCATTTAAATAATGAATAATTACACACACAGAGGTGACATGGTGGCAGAGCAGTAGCACTGCTGTCTCACAGGGAGCCACGTCACTGGTGTTCCCTGCCTGGAGTTTCCATGTTTTCCTGCTGGGTTTCCTTCCAAAGATATGCAGATTTGGTGACACTAAAATGTATGCGAGTGCTTGTATTCATTTTGCGATGAGCCGATACCTCATCCAGGGATTGTTTCTGCCTCGTGCCCAATGCTAGCTGAAATGGACAAATCCCTGGACTGATGGATTTAATCATTAAACATCCTTTTCAGAGATATTGCAGTAAGGTGTCATCGGAGTTTAATGGGTGTTCCAGGCAATTCACAACACAGCGAAGCCGAACCTGTTCTCACCGTGATCATACCTCACACTGGTGGATTCCTCCAGATTTACATTAAGTACGCGCGCAAATATAAACAGTAAAACGCTTGCGTAGCAGGAGCGTAGGCTGGAGCATGCGCCGCGTTGTGTGAAGTATAAACCTGGCCTAAGTGTCTGTTAATGCCGTTTTCATTACAGAGGCACAATTCAGCCAGCTCTCGGACAGTCTTGACTGCATGGAATCTTATCCGTTTCTAATTGAAATTAATCAAAAATACAAAAAAAAAAAAAAAAAAAAACCCGCAACCAGAGTTGTGAGGAAGCAGTGCTATCCACTGCACCACCACAGCTCAAACAACACGAGATGCAGACGAAATAACGAATAAGTTCAAATAAAAAAAAATACAGCTTTTTTTTTTTCTTTTTCGTGGTTCCACAATCCGTACTGACTCCTACTGTCTCTGCTGTTCTTTATCTGGTTTTCTGTGATGGCGATCTGCACCACCACCACCACATGATCAGGGCACTGTACAGCCCCTACCTTCATGGATTAAAGGCCAGATGTCCACATGACCGTCATCATCAAGTTCTTCCATGTGAAGCCTGAAAGCCTTGAGGACTGATTGAGATCATTTATGTGAGGTAGAATGCCTAGTGGGGGGCTGGGTGGTCTTGTGGCCTCGGAACCCCTGCAGATTTTTTTTTTCCTTCTCCAGCCTAACTGGAGATTGTTTTTTTCTGTTCTCCTGCCCATCAGACCTTACTTTATTCTTTGTTAATTAGCATTGCCAATTTTTATATTTTTCTTCATCTTGTAAAGCACCTTGAGCTACATTATTTGTATGAAAACGTTCTAGCTACAATATTTATTTCTAGAGCACATCTTTTTGTTTCCAATCTATCTGTGCAGATTCTTCTCAGTTTTTCTTCTATCAAAAAGAAACATCTTGTCAATAGTAATAAATCTTCCTTTATAATTACTAGCCATAGTACTTGCCAAAGATAGGTAATATAATTTTAAAACATTTGCTCTCCCTTGCCCTACATGTGTGATCCACACCTTTCCTGTGTATCCCTGCGTGTCTGAACCCCCACTTCACTGGCGCTCCTTCTCTCTCACCCACACGTTTCCCCTAAAGCCTGCTTAGCAGACCCCATTATCTTCAAGATGATTTTTATACTTTCCATCTATGAAGGCGACTCTCAGCACGTGCGCCTCTACTCATTCCTGTGCGTCTCACACTTGCATTTTCTCTTTCTTCACATCACCAAAACCAAACTTTCTAATTCAGGGGTCCTCAGTCACAGTCCTGAAGGGGCCGCAGTGGCTCCAGATTTTCATTCCAGCCAGTTTCCTAATTAGAACGGAGTCCTTGCTGATGATGAAATCTGGAATTTAACTTCATGCCTTGTTAGCGTTTTCATTCAAAGACAAATTTTAGTTACATTGTAGATCAGAGGTCCTCAATGACAGTCCTGGAAGTGCGCAGCGGCTGCAGGTTTTCTATAATTAGAACCCATTTATTTGCTACTAAAGCTATACGTTTTTTGGGCCTAATTTTAGTTCTCTTACATATTACAATACAGAACCCTTAATTGCCTATTTTAATTTTTAGCAGCTTCATTTAGTAATTGTTGCCTATTTTCTTAGCCAGACATTAGTTAATAATAAACCACTAGCTCTCCAGCTAACGTGCTTCCTTTTAAACCTGTGCATATGCGCCATGAAATATCGGTGTTAAAAAGAAATGTTCAGAAATAAACGGGAGAGAATTGGAAGGACTGTTAAATTTAAATCTGTTCTGGTCCATACAACACATGGATAAGGACCTCCGAGACAAAAACTCTACAGCCGGGGTGGGCAGAGTCAGTGCTGGAGGGCTGCAGGTTTTTGTTCCAACCCAGTTGCTTAATCAGAAAAAATGATCCTTTGCCAATAATTTCATTTCATTGTTTGTTAGTGCTTTAACTCTGCCATGTCAGGTCATTCTCATATCGGAGATTTTTTTATCCTTTTCTAAGGATGCCAACCTTAAACAGATAATTCTCAGTCCTTCACTTTTTTCTCTTCACTCTCCTTCCAAAGTATTTGATTAAGCCAAGCAGTGCAAGATAAATACACACAGATGTAAAAGGAAACAAACTAAATGGAGAACTGCCGATTTCTTTTGTCATTTGCATCTTATGGCTAATAAGGAGCATTTAAAAAAACGAGAACATTAGCTGCTAAAGACTAAAATAAGCAATAAGGGTTTAAAATCTGAATGAGGGAGACAACTACAATGAAGCAGAAAAGTGTTACTTGAGCAATAAGTGTTTCTTATTGTGCAATTGAGTTGGAACAAAAACCTGCATCCATTGCGGCCCTCCAAGACTGACTTTGCCCACTTCTGCTCTACTGTGTAATTAAAATGTCTCTCGGATAAATGAAAGCCCTGACAAGCCAAATAATTAAAAATACAAAGCTTCATGATCAGCAAGGACTGTCTTCTAATTAGGAAACTAGTTGGAAGGAAAACCTGTAGCCCTCCAGGACTGTGACTGAAGACCCCCCAAAGTAATTAGATTGCTCTGAGAAACTGGTCACACAGACCTTAGTGCTTTATCATATAGTATGTAGATTGAGAGATTCTCATGTTTTCTGACAAGGGAATGGGGAGCTTCTTTCACAATATTTATTTCTACAACACATTTCATACAACAGTGTAGCTCAAAGTGCTTTACAAGATGACAGAGAAAGTTACAAGAAAAAGGCAAAAATATTAAAAAATAAGTAACAACAAAACAAGGTAAGGTCAAATGTCCAAGAGTTAGGCTGGAGAGGAAGAAAAAAAGAAAATCTGCAAGGGTTCCAAGGCCAAAAGACCACCCAGGCCCCACTGTGCATTCTACCTAACACAAAGTCCTCTTTGTTTTCATGCCTCACATGATAGGATTGGTCTCTTGAACAGATGTGACACCCACCTTCATTCCATCATCTCAGGGGGCAGCAGTGCCTTGATTAGGTAAGACTTACTATGAGTTGTAGCTGCACCACAGTTTCCAGCAGAGGGCGCTCTCAGACAAACTCGAGTCATACCCACCAACCAATTTTGAAACCATTGAGACGACTTCTGGCTTCTCCTCATTTAATAAACTCGAGTTTTTATGAGGCTTGCCAGATATGGGCAAATGCCATCTTGGCAAAATAAAAATAAGCCAAGCATTAAAGAGGTGAGTGAGCACACAGGGTTCAGCGTTGCATATTTGGTGGCAGCACTCATAATATTCTCACTATGGTCAGCTAATTTACCCTGTAAAAGTGTTTTTTTTTTTTTTTTTTTTTTTTTTAATTAGAGAGGTGAAGAAGAGAGTGCAGGCGGAGTGGAATGGGTGGAAGAAAGTGTCAGGAGTGATTTGTGACAGACGGGTATCAGCAAGACTGAAAGTGATGGTCCACAGTGTTTCTCAACCTCGGTCCTGGAGGCCCACTGTGGCTGCAGGTTTTTGTTCCAACCAGCTTCTGTTTTTAATTGGACTCCTGGGCTAATTAAGTGAACTGTTATTTCCCAAGTTCTGTGTTTTGGGAACAATATAGAAATTAGAAAACTAAGTTTGGTTAAAAAGAAATTATATACATATATTATATATTTATATTAAAATGTATCAAGAAGTTATATAGGAATAATGTATTTTTTTTTCTTTTTAACAATATTTTCATCTTGATTTTCATTCTACTTTTCTAGGTGTTCTAATTGTTTAATTAATCCATTATTTACTAATTAGTGGATCCGATGCTAAAGTACTTGCAGCCTTTGCTTATTCAGTGTTGTTTGCTATCGTGTCTGCTCTGCTCATTTTTAATTCTCATTAAAAGATACAACAAAGGGGAAAAACTGCACAGAGAAAGGGCAAAATATGATGAAATCAACAAAAGAGAATTAAGCATTTAAAACTATAGCAAAAGCAGAAATATTTCTAAATGTCTTATAAATGTAAAAATCATGCTGCTGTGCTTTTCTGAATGTAGGATAAAAGAAAAATAATACCAGCTAATTAAATGAGATCAGTGCTATCAGGTGTTGTCACTGATTAGGAATCTGATTGGAACAAAAACCTGCAGCTGCACTGGGCCCCCAGGACCGAGGTTGAGAAGCACTGGTCTACAAGATGGTAGTGAGACCAGCTATGTTATATGGGCTGGAAATGGTGGCACTGACTAGAAAGCAGGAGACAGAGCTGGTAGTGGCAGAGTTAAAGATGGTAAGATTTGCATTGGGTGGGATGAGGATGGATTGGATTAGAAATGAGGACATTAGAGGGTTGGACAGTTTGGAGACGAAGTTAGAGAGGCAAGATTGCTTTGGTCTGGACATGTGCAGAAGAGAGATGCTGAGGATGTCAGGCAAGAGGAAAAGATGAAGGCCTAAGAGAAAGTTTATGGATGTGGTGAGAGAGGACATGAGGGTGATGGGTGTAACAGAACAAGATGCAGAGGACAGAAAGATATGGAAGAAGATGATCCACTGTGGCAACCCCTAATGGAAGCAGCCGAAAGAAGAAGAAACTCTGGAGGCAAACATCACACCATCTGTTAAAAAAAAAAAAAAAAAAGTTGAAAGTTATAGAGTGCTACAAGATAATGATATGAAATACACCTCAGAATCTACAATGGAATACATCAAGAGGAGCTGATAGTTTTGCCATGGCCCTTAAAGTCCCTCGACATAAATCTCATTGTAAATCTGGGGATTGATCTCAGAAGAGCAGTGCATGCAAGATGGCCCAAGAATCCTGGAGAATTAGAAACCTTTTGCAAGGACGAATGGACAAAAATATCCCAATTAAGAACTGAAAGACTCTTAGCTGGCTGAAAAAACAGTTTACAAGCTGTGATACTTGTCAAAAGGGGTCTTTACAAAGTACTAATCATGTCAGGTGCACATACTTTTTCTTCAGGCTCTTTTTTTGGTATTTTTGTACCTGTGAATGATGGGAATAAAAATGTAATCTTGTGTAAAATATTAAAGAAATGTGTCATCTTTAACTTTATGCCTTTTGGTGATTAGTTCATCTTCTGCTCACTTAACAATTCACAGTAACAAGACACTTTAAGCAAGGGGGCCCAACTGTTGCATGACACTGTATATTTAAGAACACTGCTAGCTAACACTTGAAAATACACACTGGAAAAGTTGCATGTTTAGGATACTTTTTTGTGTTATACTTTTTCTTAGCTGTTCTGAGGACACATGTAAATATGAATTTCATTGTACCACGCACACTTGACAGAAGACATTTCATAAGTCCCTACTTCTGGTCAAGACATGCAAGATCACACAATGGTTCTGAGATGACATACCAGTGTGTGTAGATTTAACAAAGAATTTCTGCCTATACTAAAGCACAATTACTACTTATTAGGATTACACAGAATGATGAATTATTGCACCCCTTTTGGTTGCTAGTTCAACATGGTGTATTAACATTTCACTGACTAGTCACAAATTGATATAAAAAAAGCTTGCACTCTCGACCTCATCTCTGCAGTTTTGTAATCATGACAGATTGTTGTTGAGGAACAAAATGTGCAAACTGATGCATCAGTAATATTGTTCATACCTTATGAGGATACAGGGAGCTTTCTGGTCATAATCCTTCAGTCCTCTCAGGTGAATCCTTTCAGTACACTGAAGCAATACCAAAGCAGCCCGAGTCAAATGAGCACCATTCTCAGATCCTGCAATTTATAAAGCCTAATGACAATTTTACCAATAGAATTGCTTTAAATTGCTTATGAATTTTCATTACAGATTCCTCCTCGGCACAAAAACTTCAGTAACAGTACATTTAAATGTACATCACACAACACCATTTTGAGAGCAACTGTGATGGCACAGGAATTTGACTGCTCCGTGGCAATGTCATAGCAAGAAGGACATTTCAAATTAATCAGAGTAAGTTCAAGTAAGTTGGAGACCTTTCATGTTATTTTGACTTAAGCATGTGAAATATGCCAAATGTTGTAGTGACCTCAGCTGGTTTTGACCGACAGAAAAAAACCATGAAAACATTTGAGCACCCTTCTAGGTGACTTGCATCTTTAAAATAATTAGGCCTTAATGAACATTTAGCTACACTGAGACAATACTGGAATTGATTAAATACTTTGAACGGATCAACCTCACCAGTGTCGTTCCTATACATACTTTACAATGGGCTCCTGTGACAAGCTGACAGAAGAAATAAGTGAAAGCCTTTAAACGTAACTGAAGAACACATCTGGAAGACCCCCAAAAATCAGATAGCTGCACATGCACTTCAGATAGATACAGCGCACTACAACATAACTGCAGAAAGTTTGGCTGACACCAGAGTTGTGGTCTACACAACACATTAAAAAATAATCTGAAAGATACCTTTTTTGTAGAATAGAACATCTCCATCACACAAACAAACAGTGGGAAAAACAAATTTTTGAAATAAAAGGCTGTGACAGATGAAACAAAAGGTAAACTATTTGACCACAACTGCTATAGGAAACCTGCATGGAGGAAAAACTGGAGAAGTATATGGAAATAAGAATGCCTTTGCAACCATTAAACCATCAGTTTCTCAAGGCAGCTCCAGGGTACAGAAGAAGTGAAATAATAATTTGGTAATTTCCATCCCGTCAGGTGCATCTGCTGCAAAAGCTTCTGTTAAGAATCTGAAACAAAACCTGGACCGTGGCTGAGAAAACTCTTCATATATCAAAACAAAAAAGGGAGGGGTGTTGTATCCAATAAATGAGTCACAAAACACTTGTTTATGGCTGTTTGTGTGCTTTTGTTTATTTCATGTTTCCCGAGAGGGTGTGTTGTGCTTGATTGGGAAAGGGAACAGAAAAATGAGTATCTTGTCTGTCATTGTCAAAAACTTTTTTTCAAGAAGGAAAAATGTCATTGCATATAATAGAAACCAAAACACAATAAATACATTAATAAAAGGTATGCCTAGCATCCACTGCTGTACCAAAATGGATTTAGTACATGTTCTTTGTGTGATATGTTTTGAAAGTCACCAACGCACTGCTGGACATCACAATCAAGAGAGTAAAAGTGTGTTTTTTTGCACACTGTATTTTTTCTCTTGCTTGTGCATGAGGGGATAAGATGTAAATGCCTGATCTGCACAATTGATGTTCCCCTTGCATTATTGAAGCCTACCACAGCACAAGGCTTTGTGACTTCGTTTTCCTCTGAAACTAACATTAACATTTGCCTCATTCTGAGCACTACTTTTAGGGGGTGGTGGTGAGTATGCTAAACGTCTTACTTATCCTTCATCACAATCATGTTACTATGCACCTGTTTGCACCACTGTGGGCCGTCGGGTAGCCACAGTTACCAGGTGTATCAGTACAGTCTTACAGTGTGGTATGCTGTTTCACTATCTGTCAATTCAGATTGCCATCATTAATGCTTGATTCAACTGATGATTTAGTTTGCTTGTTCTAAAACTGCCTTCTTGTTTAAATGCCACTGTGTTTTGAATAAAGGTTTGGCCCCACTCATCAATATTGATGAATTACCTTACAGTAAAAGTGGCAGAATGCACAGAAATACTAATTTTAGCAGCATTATATTTCACCCACTAGATGGCAGCAGAACATTGTCCCAATATTTATTCAGGTAGAAGACTATAAAGTGGATTATTGCAAGTCACCCCAAGTCAGACTCGGGCTCAACCATATTTTACATAGAATATCAAGCCCAAGTGACACACAAGGTTATTGCCACGAAAGTTAAGGGGAAAAACCAGTATAAAAAAACAAAAAAACAAAAACAAAGTCTTGTGATCATCACTATGTGCTACGGATTTTTCCTTCAATAAATCAAATAATCATTTAAAAACTGTGCACTGGGTACTTTGTATTATACTAAATGAGAAACAAAGTGGTATCCAGCCATCCATTATCCAACCCGCTCTATCCTAACTACAGGGTCACGGGGGTCTGCTGGAGCCAATCCCAGCCAACACAGGGTGCAAGGCAGGAAACAAACCCTGGGCAGGGTGCCAGCTGACCACAGGGCAAACAAAATAGTATGAATAAGCAAAATTAGTGGAAATCAGGAAGGGGCAATACTTTTTCACCACACTGTAAGCACCATAACATAACATTTTCAGGTTCAGACTCAAAAACCCTTTGATCATCCTTCAGATTTGAAAGCTTTGGTTATGGAGCTCTTACAATCTGTGAGATGCAAAATGAACCCAACTGCTGGGAATGAAATTTGCTCCCAGCTCTAACAAACAATGAGATTTATGGTGCTGAAATTCTGACTCACCCACTTATGTCAGAAGGAAAAAAACAACCAGGTAAACTACTATATGGACTAAAGCATCATATTTTAACATAAAATGGAAACACAGAACATTTACTATTACAGGAGGTACATAAAAGTGTACAACGTTTTTAAGAGTAAGTTAATTGCTCAGCAGTTACCAAGTGGAGCACAAGGCAACAACATAATATGGATTTGTTTGTTTAACTCAAAACACACAAATTCCATAAGCAAGATAAAAGGTTGGCTGAAAAGTTAGACACTGACAATACGTTCAAATTGCATTTGGTCTCCCATCTCTGGTCATGAACCTAGCTATCTATCACCTCCACGCTTTCTCTGGATGTTAAAGCACAAAAAGGTTTTTAAATACAGTCCCAAAAAATTGATAAGAGCATAAGCATAAGATGAAAATGGCAGAAGGCCACGATAGAACATAAAATGGGGCCAAATTACAGCCGCTCCCCTGCCTTCCCCCAAAAACAAACCAAAAGGTCAGCTTAAGTAAAGGCTTCAGTAAACAAGGCCCCTCATTAAAAATTGACTTACAGATAATACATTTCATTATCAAGTTATGTGAATTACTACTTAAAGAGCAAACCATGTAACCAGTGCCTTTTAAGCAAACACCACAAAAGCTGGGAACTTAAAGACCAATAGGTTTTTATGATCTGCCGAATTACCACAGGAACTGCACTTTGAGAATCAATACCAATACAGTCATTCATGTAGTGTTTTAAGAATTGCCCACATGAGACTCCATTTTCCACGCCTACCTTATCTAAGTATATGAGGTAATACAGGACAGGTACATCTTAAAAATACAGGACCTATAAATGACTACAAATATCTGATGTGAATTTGATCATTCAGGAACCAACCAAGATTAATTATTAAGGGTAATCACAGTCATTGCATAAATGATTTGAATATGCAAAGTGTCCAACAGAAGTAACATTAATGTAACACTTGTCCTGAAATGCCAGTACAACTTTTATCAGTGTGCATCTATAAACAGGCTTCAATGCTAACCTACTCTGTACCTAATCTTTAAACTCCACTTTGGAAATTCGAACAATATAGGTAAGGTATATTGTATTACATGATGCCTGGAAAAGTTAATTAATCCTTCTTCTAAAGTTCTAGTGCTCAATGTTGACTCCTTAAGCTTTCGGTCTCTGAAAGCCAACCAAGCTCATGGGTAGATGCCAAGTACTGACCATAAAATTATTTAACATGACAGGAGAAGCAAACAAAAAAACAAACAAACAAAAAAAAAAATTACAAAAGAAAAAAAAAAAAAGAATTAAAACTCTTAAATTCACAACCAAAAATAAATACCAGGCACAATAGGAGTGTGATCACTTTATGAACAGCTTCAACTTGAAAGATGATGCTACTCGGGTATTGAAAAATGTCTGCCAGGCAAGTATTAACTAAGCCAACATTAATGTACATTAGTGGTCTTTATAAATATCCCAATTGGTAAAATTCAGGTAGAAAAGGATATCAGCATATGCACAGACCAGCATGTCAACATTAAAAATCCTTATACACACTGACAGATTTTAAAATAAAACCTTTACTCTAGTGATAGGTTACCTGTAAGAACAGTTTTTTACATTCCAAAGTTTGCAATTCTGAACATGAATGGGGCACCATTTACAGTTGGCTTCCATTTTGCGACATTATTTACTGGGATAGTGTTTGCCTCTAATCAGGTGTAGAAAAATGAATATATGTCATTCAACGCTTCATATAGCTGTAGTGAGCACTACAATAGTCGGTGTGGATGCTTCAAACCTCAACTTTCTGGATGAAGTCAGCCAGCTTCCCTCCTCTGTGCATCCATGTAGAGTTCTCTCTCACAAGTCTTTCCTGTTTAGTCCTACATCTCAAAGACATACATGTTAAATTAACTGGTAGCTGCAAAATGGGAGGGTATTGGTAATGAATGTTCCAAGAGGATTATCACCATAAGTGACTCTAAAGGTTTTCTGATGAAAGTTTCTGAGCTACTGTGAATAACTCAAGCATGTGCACTTTGGCCTCTGAAACCCTCTGTCATTATTGCACAACAATGCATATATCACTGCTAAAAAAACCTTTAGTGAAGCAGTGCTACAAACATGTCCTTCCACACTTCTTCTAAACATGCTCTATACAGCAACTGGATATAAATAATAAAACCAGGAAAAAAGGCAATTAAATCAGATGACACTTTGCATCACTTGCACATTTCACCTCTTGTTCAGAAATGTGCCAAATTTCAGAAATGCTTTCAAGCTACAAAAAGCTGTATGGGCAGGAATACTGACATGAAACCAGCATAAGAATACTTGTGTAACATGTTCTTTTGAAAGAACTGCATTCTATTCCATGTGCTTTCTGTTCAAGTGGTTCTTAAAATGAGAAGGAGCAGAGGTGAAGAATGAAAATACATATCACATGGCAGCTAGTTTCTTTGTCTTCATACTACAGCCAGATCACAGAATATGAATTACTAAAAAAAAAAAAAAAAGAAAAATACAGTAATCCCTCGCTATATCGCCCTTCGCGGCTTCACTCTATCGCGGATTTTATATGTAAGCTTATTTAAATATATATCGCGGATTTTTGCGGACAATGGGTCTTTTAATTTCTAGTACATGCTTCCTCAGTTGGTTTGCCCAGTTGATTTCATACAAGGGACGCTATTAGTAAAGGTTGGTGCACAATGATGCCTTGTAAAACTACAAAATAAACTATTGATTCACAATACGTAGACACTAGCATTTTTTATAATGTTGGCACATTACTAAAAAAAAAACCAATATCTTCTGAAGTTTACTTTTAGGCAGTACAAAATGAATGCATGCAAAACTGCAGTATTGTATTTGGTTTCCCAAAGACGACCACAAACTGATTGTTTTCACATTTACTTAAGATTTCAATTGACCCAGTATCCGATTATTTATAGTCTGTAACCTGTGTTTGTGTTTAACAAAGTCTGTGATTTGCTGTTAATGGAGATGTAAATTTGTGCAAGCCTGTATTCTGTAAAGATTCTGCTAGACAAAAAAGTACCGATTTTTTTCTCTCCAAAATCCTATAAAAAATCCCATACTGAACTAGTCACTGACTCGAAATTAAAAGTATGAAAATCAGTTTTAATTGTTAGCATTGGACTACATTCTCTACAATTTCAGCAGCAACCTTTTACAGACTTTTTGTCTGTTTTATATACAAAGGGAAGGTGAAAGAGGAATGCTTGCTGTACACCTACACGCATCAGCAGAAACATTAATTTGAACATGTAAAGTGTAACCCTTTCAAAAGAAAAGAATCTATTCTCTGCAGAACACACACAGACAAATACTGTTAATTTTATCATGTTCATCACACTAATCAGGGAATTTTATTGACCAGACAGAGCTCGAACCAATTATCTGAAATGGATTAACAAGACAGTATGTTTGACATTTGAGTCTAGAGAGAATCAGTTAGAATAACACACTGGTAACGTAAGACTAAATTTTGCTTTTCAAATTTTAACAAGATGTTTAACACCTTCAAGTTTTAATGTAAGCAACGTCCCTCCACACGGTAATGACCTGCTTCGCAAACAGTTGCTCATTTGCCAAACATTTACTGGCTTTGTAGTCTGAATGCTGCTTCTCGTCTAACAATGATTAACAGCAACATGCTTCGACATTTTTTTCGTAATAGATAAAATTAAAAATTGTACAGTACAATCTGTACTATGAACGGATCATATAACCTTCAAGGTAGAAGCACATAATAGCAGCAAATGTGAAGAAAAACATTTCAGGACAAAAAATTACAAGGTTTAGTATGAAAAAACATTGTTTTAAACAATTGTTATAATCAACTGCTGAAATGAAAAGAACAACAGAAAAGGACAACTGTACAACAATATACAACTATGATAGAAGGGATTTTTTTCCTGCTGTATTGTACGTCTTTCCCCACCCAAATATTAAAAATGTCCTGAACAAATTGCTATACAATACTTTTTGCCTACATTTTGGTTATGTTTTGTGCATTCTGCATATGACCCTGTTTGGGTATACATAATGCCATTTAATCAACTACATTACAGTACTCTTTCATACCATTCCCATGGCGACTTGAATTTTATTATTTTCATTTTCTTCTCTTTACAAACCATTTCAGATGCCAATGGAGAGTTCCCCTGGCTTTTTGTTTGTCTTTTTTTTGGAAAATATTATTGAGCTAAAATTACACAGTCAATCTAAGAATAGTCTGTTAAATAAAAATCTTATAAAAAGTACTTTCTGCAATATTTCAAACAAGCCTTGAACAGCCTGCATCAAAAGGTTAGGCTGTAGTTTCACCCTTCTTGCTCCTCTCTTGTTCCAATGTTTAACACTCAAAACCAAACTCTCTTCTGATCAAGATAACCAATTTAATGGCCGATCTTTTAACCTCTGTAAGTGTAAGCCTCCTCATTACACATCAGTCTATTTTCTTCCTTCTTCAGAACATATTGAAACCATTTAAAGTACAGCCCAAGCCACTCAGGAGACATGTATTGTTGTTCCACTTCCCTCGCTTATCAGACTAAAGATGCACACAAAATGAAGGTAGCAACTCTCAGTACTCTGCGGTCTCTTCAAATGTGTTCACATTCCTTGACTGACAAGAATCCATTCTCCAAGTCTGACAGGAGGAAGCTACTAGAGACACTGCAACAGACTTAAGCAGACTGCAAAAGCTTCAGTAGGAAACAATACTTGAAGTGGGAGGTATTGGAGGAACAGGTCCCACCATGTGTAAATTTCCTGAAGAATTAGATCTCCTCATGTGAGGAAGAAGATATGAATCATTTGCCAGTTGGTGCACATCAAATCGATCTTCCTTTCGATATGCCAAACATCGCCTTATAAAGGCCTAGAAAAGATGAACAAAAAAAAAAAAGTAAAATACTGAGCTCTGGACATAGAAAAAAAATGTGTAAGTTAAATATAAACTTCTCATAACTCAAGCGATGATGACAGCTGTAAGATTTTAAAAAAATGCAATTGAGATTAATCACAATATTAAAATTTTTAATCAAAAATAACTATCACAATTTATTATGCTTCCTTGAAGTATATTAAATCTTTCTATAAAGCAGAAATAATTCAGTGATTAATTTCTGAAACCTAAGCTAATCAGTTGCCTATGTATATTAAATTATTCCAGTTTATTGAACTGTTTTGTGTAACAAACAATTGAATAGTGAAACTACTCAGTCAACAGATTTTTTTTTTTTTTTATAAATACTACTTCACAATGCAAATTAGTCTAGCACTTTTATTGATTATTATATGACTGGAAAAAAAAACATTGATTTTGCTGAATGGTCAGCAAGATGCTTAGAATACCTGTGTATTTGCATTGGTTGTTCAAAGGATAAAATCCACACACGGAAAATAAATGTTCACAAGAAACCAGCACTGGGAAACATTACTTTTTAAATTAACTTTACATGTGTCACATTACTCATTAATAACAAAAAGTAAATAAATGTTAATGTTACTTATTATAAAATATAATGCATTACAAACTGTGCCTTTTACTATGAAACTCATAGTATTTCCTTGAACAAACAGTATTGCGGCATTCATTACTACTCCATTCCAGATCAAGATGACAACACATAAAGCAGACGATTAATTACCAGTTCTACTTTTTACTATACATGAAGTTGTTCTCATCATTAAATTGTGAGAAAATATGAACGTTTTGCCAGGACAAATGCTCACAAGGTCTTTATTCTCCAGTGATATTCTAGTTCTGGGCATGTTGGGGTCATGAATCTAGTGGCCGAAGCTCCAAGTTAAGAACTGATTGACTTACTGTACCACAACTGTATTAAAGTTACAAAATGTTGCCACACAGTGGCACTGGGTGCCCCACAACTGCTGGACTTTAATACACTGAAGCACCACAGCAGCAGACCTGCTTAACCCTGGGATTCTAGAACTGTTGTCCCTCCCACAACTTCTATATACCAGACTTCAAAATGCTCAGATAGCATCTTGGAAAGACAACAGCCAGAGCACCTAAACTAACTGCTTCCTTTATCTCTGTTAATTTTTATCATAAGTCTCCCTACAGAGATAAATTGTGAATTCAAACTCTGAATGGTTTAATAGAAACCCAAGTAAATTATGTTTGTTGTGATTAGTGTTCTCAGCCGGAAAAGGGTGGAATGCTCTCTCTGGGTTGGGAACACAGTACTGCCTCAAGTGGAGGAGTTCAAGTATCTCGGGATCTTGCTCACAAGTGAGGGAAGAATAAAGCGGGAGGTTGACAGACGGATTGGTGCGGCATCCACAGTAATGCGTTGCTCTGCAACGGTCCATCGTGGTGAAGAGAGAGATGAGCCAAAAGGCGAGGCTGTCGATTTACCAGTCGATCTACGTTCCTGTGAAGCTTTGGGTAGTGACTGACAGAGCAAGATCACGGATACAAGCGGCCGAAATGAGTTTTCTCCGCAGGGTGGCTGGACTTTCCCTTAGAGATAGGGTGAGGAGTTCAGTTATCCGGGAGAGACTCGGAGTAGAGTCGCTGCTTCTCCGCTTTGAGAGGAGTCAGTTGAGGTGGGTCGGGCATCTGGTTAGGAAGCCCCCTGGACGCCTCCCTCGGGGGGGTGGGGAGGGGGTATTCCGGGCATGCCTTACTGGGAGAAGGCCACGGAGCAGACCCAGGACACGCTGGAGGGATTATATCTCCCGGCTGGCCTTGGAATGCCTCGGGGTCCTCCCAGAGGAGCTGGAGGAGGTGGCCGGGGACAGGGAGGTCTGGGCTTCCCTGCTTAGGACGCTGCCCTCAATGACCCGACCTTGGATAAGCGGTGGATAATGGATAGTGATTAGTGTTTCTTATTTTCTCACTGGTTTTGCTTTGAGGCAATAATGCCCCTTTAACAGCGCATCTCCTGGTTTTGGTCCTGGTCCATCAATGGATCCAATTCTTCACGAGTGTACATGTGCATCTATGTACAGAAAACTAAATTTCAATGCGCAATGTATTCTAGTAACACACAAAGCAGCAAGTGAGGAATTCCACCCAACAATTCTGAATGTTTACAAAGGAGGGATAGCACCATAGAACTCATATAATGATTGGAAAGTCCATAGGTGAATCCTTTAATTACGTAGATGAAAGTGACCTAATTAGTTTATCTTACGTCCACCCAATGTGAATGCTATCGTGCAATTATTCGTTTTAATTTTGGTTAGTGAAATGTGATGAAGCGAACCTCATAGACCAAATACTTCAACAAATAACCCTGATTTGAAGACACCTGTAATGTGTGGTCTCAGGCTCCTATCTGATCTAACAGCTTGAGCGAAGAGATTGCACTTTGGGGCAAATTAGACTTACCACCACATCATTGAAAGAAAAAAAAATAGAATATTCTTGAGAAAACAAAAGAAGCCAAATTAAAAACCAACTATTTTTATCTGTAATGTTATACAAAGCGAGTTGAAGATAGCTTAGCAGGACATGGTGTTTTTTCTAAAAACGTGCAAAACAAATACACACTGGCACAGAATGCATAATAAATATCATGAAAGGACACTTGTTGGATTGTGATATGGAGAACAATTTGTCATGTTCCCATTAGAACTTAATTAATGGTAAACCTTTCTTTTTTTAATCCTGTCCGTTAGCTTTGTGAAGGTGGCTAAATTAAATTCAATTAATTATTTTTGTCCATTTTGAGAAATGCATCTGTTAAAATGAATAAGACACTTAATATTTTTATGTTTGATTGAATTATAATAAATACAATTTTCAGATTATTACAAAAAATAAGATTATATTGCACAATAGTAAGTAGTGCTCAAAATTATTGCACTAAAAATGATAAAACTTTGTTCACACCAAACTGGCCTTTAAGACGGAAGATTGCTACACATAAGACATGATTGGTTGACACAAGAAAAGGTGCACTGCATGTGCTAAACTGCCAAAGCATTTAAATCTAGTCTCAAAAGGGATACAACAGACCCATTCTCAACAAAATAAATGAAATATCAATTATAGTGCTGGCAACACCGATTCTTGGAATATAGAAGGTTCATTAGCTACTAGCCAAGTTCTTGACTCGAGAGACTCTTCCTTTGGGGTAGGGAATATTAGGACTAGACCGACATATGCTTAACAATTAAAGACCCATTTCAAATTCCTTTGTAAAATACTTGAAAAAATAGTCATTGTGCTGCTTTAGTCTCACTTTACTAAACAATCTGAAAAATTCCAATCTGATGTGTGCATTGTTATATTTGAGAACAGTCTTTGATACCACCGATCGTTTCACTTCATACCATAGGCTTCAAAGTTATATTGAGCCCTCAGGCAGTGCCCTTGCATGATTTAGTTCATATTTATCACACTTATTTCAATATGTACAGAAATGTGCTGACAGTACTCTATCATTATAATCAGAAGTTAAATATAGTGTGTCCCACTACTGGGCTCAGTACTCTGACCTGACCTAAATTTTCACATTACATGATTCTGCTGGCAACTATCAGGAAAAAAACACATCTTAATTTTTATGCAGACGATACCTAGTTATACTTTTCTTTTACGGCAAATATTTGTTTGATAGTATTTTTAATTGTGTAACCAAGTTAAAAGACTGGGTGGATGTTAACTACTTTGTCTCTGAATACAGAATTATTATTTACCCCGGGTATATGATGCAGCGATAGTATTCTGTCACTTTTTAAGTCAGTTGGTATAAATACTAGTTTTATTAAATGAGCATGTACTGTAAGTGTTATCATTTTTCCCCCAGCTTAAATACTTTGAACCATTTATAATTATGGAGGATATGGAGCGACTAATGATTGAATTTTTAGGAGGACCGATTATTGCCATGTGTCATTCATTAGCTGTTCAAACCATTCTACATTCAGCTTTACTTAATTCAAAATACTGCTGCAAGAGTCATTACAGGAACTATAAAGTATGACCACATAACTCCTGTTCTCAATTCATTACCATGGCTTCCTGCCAAGTCTAGGACTGATTTCAAAATCCTCCTTTTATATAAAGCTTTAAATGGCCAAGATCCTGCTAGATTATCTGAGCTTCGTATTAAATACAAACCATAGCTTTCATTAAGATCAAGATGCCAGTCTACTAAATATTCCAAAGATTAACAAAATAATGGTGGGAGGTCAAACTTTTATCTACAAGTGTCTACATCTGTGGAACCATCTCTCTGCTTTTACAGGTGAGGCCGTAAATTTACATACACCTCAGCTTAAAACATTTAAACTCAAAGTTCCCCAGCTTCACACATCATGTTAACATTAAGTTCAGTCAATTAGATTATCTACTTAATTACTATAACAGTTTTTCTTTAAAATAATGATTTACTTCAGCTTTAAAATGCTATGACAGATGTTCAGTGGGTCAGTAGTCTATATACACCAAGCTGACTATATCTAAACAGTGTGGATAACTCCAGGAATTGATGTATTTACTTTTAGTAGCTTCCGAGTTAATTGTCATACTCAGTGATTAATTGGGATACATGTGGCTGTATGTAGGGACCCACCATGAACAGCTAGTGCCGTCTTCTTGTGGTAATGACAGAGAAAATCAAAAGAACTGATTCAAGACCTTAGAAGGAAAACCGCATATCTTCACTACACTTTGGGGGCATTTCTCAGCAATCTCCATCTGAGGGGGCAGCACCCCAAAATAAAGCCTAATTATTCAAAAAATAAAGACAGGATAGTCGATTTTTAATTAAAACCTGACAGATAACTTCTCAGATGTTATAGAATCTGGATTTGTGTGAAATTTAAACATTTCTTACTTAGAAAAATCAGCTAATAAAAGGACAAAAAGGCACTAACAGTAATATTTTCAGTCTTTTGTTTTCTGATGCAGCATATTTCATAGACAAGTAGTGCCAGGGAAGTTTGTTTACCTTCTGAGGCATTCCCAAGTATCTCAACTGTACCTGTCTGAAGTTGGTAACACAAAAAAAATAAACTGTTATAGCATTTAACACCATGGGCCCCCTTCCCCTATCCAAAACCTCTCCAAATGGGGATCCAGGTTCAGAACAAATTGTACTGCTAATAGAACAGTGAATCATACAAACTCTGAACCCCATCCCCTAATACATTCTTACACCCAAGTACGACCCCACCTACACATTTACATGAAACTATTTACATTGTTTGCTCCCGTCTCAAATAGTGTACTATTGTATTTTTTTCATTCTACACACCCTCAGCTGTGTCTCATTATGTCCATATATGGACATCTATGAATCATTGGAGACGTCATAGTCGCTGCTATCCAATGGTATAAAGTTTGCGAGTGTGTGACTTACTGAGTCAGGGCTAACAACCCGGAAATGTGAGGTGGTACTTGTCAAAGTTAGCCTTGCGACTCCTCTAATTTGGAGAATATCTCATGATTGATGCATCATACAATAATGTACTTGGACTTGTTTTTGTCAGGAGAATCTACTGTAAGTACTGATGTGTCATTTCAATATCACTCAACCACTGTGAGGGACGTTATACTCTTAGTTCATGACTAATTGTGACCAGACGGTACTCCACAGCTGATGAAAACGAATGTTCAAAATCAAGCCTGTTTGATTCTTGCATGGCTCACTAAAGAGCACCATAGTCAAGAAAGCACACCGTTACTGTTCACAAATGGCTAAGATTATGTGAATTAAATCTATGACTGAAAATCAATAGACATGTGTAGTGTTTTGCCAGTCTAATGAAAGAACGGACAGATTAATTCATAAAGAGAAGTGCAGATTATACACTTTCCAACTTGAAGCAGTATAACATGGAAATCTCATGTGTTACAACGTTGTGTTACAACATACATCTTTTTTTTTTTTTTTTTTTTTTTAACAAGGATCTCAAAAAAATGCCAAAAACGATCACTTAATACTAAAAAAAACAATGTAATAAGACTCATACAGTCTTTATTTTGTATACTAGAAAAAAAGCAGATAAATTAGATCTTCAAGTAGGTGGGGAAGTTGGGGATTATGTAGGAAAAGTGCAAAAAATAAAAATTGCTAGTACAAATATTCATTCCTTTAGCTTATGCAGTTTTCACCATTACAGACATCCTTGTCATATCACAGGACATTTAATGTACTCTTTACTTATGATCTTACTTTAAATGTACTTTACCACATAGACAAACCTTAATGGTGCCACCACCATCTACCCAAAGCACCATGATGTCCCAACAATGATGGATGGATTAAAAGCCAGAAGTCTGTATGACCATCAGCATCAAGTGACTCCGTGAAAAACCTGAACTACAAAGAGGAGTATTTCACTTATGTTAGGTAGAATGCCCAAAGGGGACTGGGCGGTCTCGTGGCCTGGAACCCCTACAGATTTTATTTTTTTCTCCAGCCTTCTGGAGTTTTTTTTTGTTTTTTCTGTTCACCCTGGCCATCGGACCTTACTCCTTTCTATGTTAATTAATGTCTCATTTTAATTTCTTATTTTGTCTTTTATTTTTCTTCTCTTCATTATGTAAAGCACTTTGAGCTACTTTTTGTATGAAAATGTGCTATATAAATAAATGTTGTTGTTGTTAAAAATGCAAGGAATGGGTAAACAACATGTAGATATTTAGCTTTTTAACATTTAAATAGTAAAATTGATATGAACGGGATGTCTGCTTAAGAAAAGTCACAACTAGTATAACTTTCTTTTAAAAACAACAAATAAGACTAAATCTAAAACATTTTGCAGTAACACAACATGCCAAAGCCTGATACACATACAGTTTTTGGTAAAAGAAAAAGATCTGACAGCATTAAGCAAAATTCCAAGTTAGAACTGTATAACATTAACTCTGTCTTAATCTAAAAATGAATATCCATCTTAGGACAATTTGAATCTATTTTATATTATCACTCTGAAAAAAGTTTTTGAAGAATACTTAATTAGGTACTTAAAAGTTAAAAAGTGTGTTTACCTTAGCTTCATTACTAACAACAGGTTTCACAGGAAACTGAACTTCTGTAGCTTTCAATATTGTGTTTTCTTGCAAAATGTCCTGTTGAGATTGGTTGTGACCAAATGGCTGCACAGAAAAAAAAATGTTAAAAATACACACACAGGTAGATCAGCATACTATGCAGAACAAAATAGTTACACGTACCTTTCTACCATACAGACATTGGAAAAAAATTACTCCTACTGACCAAACATCAACTTTGTTTGAGATTTTAGGTGGTTCTTTTCCAACTACAAAACACTCGGGAGGCAAATACCTAAAACAAATTGAAAATTATTTTAGTGAAAGGCATCTTGCATATTGATATTGCATTTTTTGATTAAAAAGGCAAGATTTTACAGTAAAGTATTTGATGCAAACAAATTAAACCTAAATAATTAAAAACAGCAGCTGAATCAAAATCTGAAATCAAATTGTTGTGCATATTGTTCTCTTTAAAGTAAATAAAAATTCAGGTTAATTGAATGGTTAATAGAATTTTAGAACAATACTCCAATAATTTGCTGACACTGCCTATACATGTGTATGAAAATGTGGGAATCTTAAAAGCAGCAGTTTTAAAAATAACTACATTTAAGAAGTGTTCTGAAAGTCCATCTATATATATAATTCACTAAGCCGGGAGACAAGCAGCCACCCATGGAAAGCACGGCGGAAGGGCCGTGGATTCACTAAACCGCCGACAAGTAAGATGCCAACGGCGCATGCAGGAAGGAGCCACGCCCACCAACTCTTAGACCATTGGATACGACGAAAAAAAATCACAGAGCCACGCCCACCAACTCAGACGCACGCCTCAGAAAACATGCCGTCATTTCTGTTTGTCTGTGCCATAGTCCACTTGCAGCTCTGAGCCACGTTGACTTTTCATTAGTCAACCTCAGTGGAAACTTGGTTCACACAGAGGCAGCGCCAGAGAGAGACAGAGGCACACACAGGCAGCGCGAGAGAGAGAGCCACGCACACACACAGAGGCAGCGCCAGAGAGAGACAGAGGCACACACAGGCAGCGCGAGAGAGAGAGCCACGCACACACACACACACACACACACACAGAGGCAGCGCCAGAGAGAGACAGAGGCACACACAGGCAGCGCGAGAGAGAGAGACACACAGAGGCACACACAGGCAGCGCGAGAGAGAGACACAGAGGCACACATATGCAGCGCGAGAGAGAGAGCCGCGCACACACACACACAGAGGCAATGCCAGAGAGAGAGAGAGCCGCGCGCACACACAACAGAGGCAACGCCAGAGAGAAACAGAGGCACACACAGGCAGCGCAAGAGAGAGAGCCGCACACACACACACACACACACACACACACACACACACACACACAGAGGCAACGCCAGAGAGAGACAGAGGCACACACAGGCAGCGCGAGAGAGAGCCGCGCACACACACACAGAGGCAGCGCCAGACAGAGACAGAGGCACACACAGGCAGCGCGCGAGAGACAGCCACGCACACACACACAGAGGCAGCACCACAGAGAGACAAAGGCACACACAGGCAGCGCAAGAGAGAGCCGCGCAATCCTTTAAAACTGAAGTTAAACACAATGAAGGAAGCAGTCTTTAAAAACCAATAAGCCCTGTGCCTCTTTTTCATTAGCGTCTCACCTGCTTCAGGCCCTGCAACAGTCGAGACGCTCTCTCTGCAGCTGACCTTCTCTGTGCCTGACTCCACTACTGTCAGTCGCCTGATTAAAAATGGCCTTTTGAAGGGGAGCTATGGACCTGCAATACCACAGGAACACATTGCCTTCGAGCCTGCTCTCGCTCACTCTAACGTACCGGCTTTCTCACTCTCTCTCCTCACTCGCTCGCTCACACACTGCACAGGGGAGAAATGCCCGCAGCACGAGTCTACCCGGAAACCGTTTCAGCCACATTTCTACGCCCTTCGCTACACTGTGAGTGCGATGATTATTTATTTAAAAATGGGCTTTTGAAGGGGAGCTGTGGACCCGCTATACCACAGGATCACCTGTGACATTGCCTTCACATTGTTTTCCTTTTATTTATGATCCTGTTGAGCAGATCAGACACCCAGGCAAACAACACTGAATAATCAATAGCTGCAACCACTTTGCCTGCCCCAACTCCTCACCTGAGTCGGTTTTGTCTGTGTTCAGCAGTGTTTCCCAAACTCGGTCCTGGTGAACCCCTGTGGATGCAGGGTTTTGTTCCAACCAGATTCCTAATGCCGGTGAAACTCATCCGGGATAAGTCGGTTTTTCAAACGCAGACGTGTAGCACATTAATCTAGCAGACTAGCTGGATGTAAAAATGTCATTGACGAAACTGTTGCTCTCAAACTTCGCAACATGGCTTTTGGCTTTGTTTGCCAACATTGGGATAATGTCGGTGACGTGGTCACAAACTGCAACAACTCACCACACAAGGACGCCCTGTCTCTCGAGGCATTCACACTGCCGGAAGACAACCATGGGATACGCAGAAAACAGCCATGTCAGTCAACGCAGATCAGACACCCAGGCAAACAACACTGAATAATCAGTAGCTGCAACTACTTTGCCCACCCCCACTCCTCACCCGAGTCGGTTTCATCTCTGTTCAGCAGTGTTTGCCAAACTCGGTCCTGGTGAACCCCTGTGGCTGCAGGGTTTTGTTCCAACCAGATTCCTAATCATTAATGCCGGTGAAAATCATCCGGGATAAGTCGGTTTTTCAAACGCAGCCGTGTAGCAGATTAGTCTAGCAGGATGTAATAATCCGAGATGAGTGAAAAGCCAATATATATTGAGTCTAGAAAACATGATCAGCAAGTCTTTGATAGGCTGCAACAAAATGATGAAACAGCAGGTGCATTTTTTTCACACAAGCTGGGTGGGTGGGTGTTAGTTAATTACTTACTCGAAGGATTTCAAGATTTAATATACACAAGCGGTAACACTGTAAAAGCGGCCCAAACCAGAAAAGACGGCTGGCAAAAAGTGGCTGACAAATTAAACGCGTGTGCATTGTACTTACTGAAAGCAGCATTACGGAGTTTGCAAATGTTCATTTTTTTCCCTCTGCTTAAAAAAACATTAAAAAAGCAGCATGATTATGCAGCGTATACTACGCCGCGAGTTGGTATGCAGCGTGTAAAACAGTTTGTCACGGATAATTTGCCTTTTACTTTAAGACGAAGACAATTTCCTGTTAGACTTGCCTTTGCGATGACAATTAATAATGCACAGGGCCAAACTTTCAAAAACATGGCTAACGGCTCATACGCTCACACTGATTATGTCCCTGCCCTTTGTACGCCCCCCCCTCGGTACTACCATGGTCGGATAACTTGGTGGATTATATATAGAAAAGCAGCCAAAACCGCAAACAACAATGAAAAGTCTACGTGACTCACACGTGCATATGGACTGTGCAAAGAGTAAAATGACTCAGGTAACGAGTTGGGGGTGGGCACATGAAATGTTACTTTTCTTGGTGATTTATTACATTTCCGATTTTTCAAATGTTAATTTTCTCCGTGTGCTTAAAAATCATTAAAAAAGCGGCCTGATTATGCGGTGTATGGTACGCCGCGAGTTGGCTAGTATAATATTTAAAAAGCTTAGAAGTACAAAGAATAAATAATTAGTAAATAAGCACTGAGATATATATATATATATATATATATATATATATATATGAATGATGAACGGTTACTTGATGACACTTTGTTGCCAGAGAAATGCTTTTAATGGGGATGACATGAAACGATGCATCAGTATAGAAGTCACGAATTGTTTACAAAAGGCAAAAAAAAAAAAAAAAAAACCAGTACTGAACCATAAAGGTGGCCAAAAGTCAAGTTGTTCATTATGAACCAGATACTAAGATAAACCATTTCAGTTATGGATCATATCTTCTGCCTTAGGCACCTCTGTGACTCTATAAAGCCAATAACAATTTTCTGTCAGCACACTTATTACCATGACCACTAAAGCCCTGCCGTCTTCTTTTTTTTTTTTTTTTTAATAAAGACAAAGGGTTTCTCATAATTTTGTCAACAGTGACATAAGCGTAAAGGGTATGTGTTAAGACATAAGACAGATCTGGAAGAACTGATAAGTTGCCTATAACTACTGAGCGCAATAATGAACAAGTAAATATGTCACTGGTGTTAATCTATTTAACAAAAACTCTCTCAGAAAAACTTTCTAAATTTACCAAAATTCAAGAAAATAAAATGACAGAAAACAAAATAGTTTAAACTGCAAACAACTATTGCAAACAACTATAAAAGTACTGAGGAATTAGGCATGTAGATGAAAAAAACTCATTCAGGGACTCAAAAACTTACTGGCTCTTACAAGAGACATGCTGTCTGTAATGTATCATTGACTTGACCAACTTTCAGGGGAGGTGTTTGCTTCCATTAAACCTGCTCTAATTAATCTAGACACTGCTGCTGTGATCAAATGTCCTGAGATTAGATCTCAGCATTACAACTTGAGGAAATGGCACACCTTGCTGAAGTTAGGGGCACAGGGGTGAACTGCTGGCTTAGGGAAATTTTGCAGACAAGAACATGAGTACAAGAGATTTCAGACTCAAAGAACTATACCAGTAATACTGGTTTATAAAAATGTAATAAACTGATTTTTGTTTTATAGAAAGCTGGGCTCTCATGACTTTGAAAGCTACTTACCATGAGGGATTATATATTTCTACATAACACTGTTGCCACATTTTTTTTGTTTTAAACTTTTACAAGGTAACTGAAGTACCACAAGCGAATAACAAAGATACCAAACAGTTTCATGTGGAAAAACAGCATAAAATTCTTTAAAAGGTGGATTTTGCACATCTACAATTGTGAGAATATAAATTGTATTTAAGTTTAAAAGTTTGAAATATGTAACCCAATTGCATTCTTCTATTCTGATAAGCTAAGGTAACAGTTTACCTCATCAATATTAGTACAAGTGACTACTGAGTCTCATCACTACCTGACAAGGAAATCACAAATGTAGTATATAGGTTAACATTCCTTCCTGAAAGGTCAAAAAATAAGCAATATAATGATTGATTCAAAAGAAAACATGTTTCATGCAAGTTAAAGTGTTTGAAATTTGCTAAAGTCAGACACAAACAACCTATGACCATGTTGCTTCTTAGTGTATTTCTACATTACAGTTACTGTAGTTATTTTAGAAAACTGGATATACGTGAAAATAACAATTCTAATTCACTGCTGCTGGATTTGTATTTCAACACCCCCGATTTCTTCTTCTTCATCATCATAATAGCAGCATAATAAACCCACTGAAGACAATGTAGGCAACCTAACAGCAGTGGTGCAGCAGAAGCAGGCACTGCAATGGCCACTGATGAGCTGTGTGAGCAGACATCAGGGAGAATTTAAAAACAGATGTACATAGTGACTGCTAAAGGTTTAACTGGAGGGTGCAGGTTTTTGTTCCAATCAAACTGCTTAAATCAACAGATGAAAAAAAATTATGGCTCGTTAATGCTTTCATTGTGCCACATCAAAACATACTTGTAAGTATTTAAGGAGCTACACTGTTTTAACTTTAACGTCTCTACACAAAGCACCAGTGAATATAATTTAACCCAAGTTATTCAGATTATTCAATGATCATAGTAGAGCTTTAATTATTGCTTATGCTTATTAAAGCAGGGCGTCACAGGGGATCATTAATGAAGCCACCTCAAAGTATCTGCATCATAAGCATCCTGGAAAATTGAGGATTTTTTTCCCAAGCTCCAGAGAAGTGTGCATTAGGTCGAACAATTTCCGTAAATGGAGTATATAAGGTAGACTTTCTCACCATCCACAAACTGAAACCAACTAGGTGAAAAATGACACCAGTACCGTAAAAAGGTAATAAAGAGTTAAGAAAAAATAGCTTTTTCATGTCATACAGTGGTGTGAAAAACTATTTGCCCCCTTCCTGATTTCTTATTCTTTTGCATGTTTGTCACACAAAATGTTTCTGATCATCAAACACATTTAACCATTAGTCAAATATAACACAAGTAAACACAAAATGCAGTTTGTAAATGGTGGTTTTTATTATTTAGGGAGAAAAAAAAATCCAAACCTACATGGCCCTGTGTGAAAAAGTAATTGCCCCCTGAACCTAATAACTGGTTGGGCCACCCTTAGCAGCAATAACTGCAATCAAGCGTTTGCGATAACTTGCAATGAGTCTTTCACAGCGCTCTGGAGGAATTTTGGCCCACTCATCTTTGCAAAATTGTTGTAATTCAGCTTTATTTGAGGGTTTTCTAGCATGAACCGCCTTTTTAAGGTCATGCCATAGCATCTCAATTGGATTCAGGTCAGGACTTTGACTAGGCCACTCCAAAGTCTTCATTTTGTTTTTCTTCAGCCATTCAGAGGTGGATTTGCTGGTGTGTTTTGGGTCATTGTCCTGTTGCAGCACCCAAGATCGCTTCAGCTTGAGTTGACGAACAGATGGCCGGACATTCTCCTTCAGGATTTTTTGGTAGACAGTAGAATTCCTGGTTCCATCTATCACAGCAAGCCTTCCAGGTCCTGAAGCAGCAAAACAACCCCAGACCATCACACTACCACCACCATATTTTACTGTTGGTATGATGTTCTTTTTCTGAAATGCTGTGTTCCTTTTACGCCAGATGTAACGGGACATTTGCCTTCCAAAAAGTTCAACTTTTGTCTCATCAGTCCACAAGGTATTTTCCCAAAAGTCTTGGCAATCATTGAGATGTTTCTTAGCAAAATTGAGACGAGCCCTAATGTTCTTTTTGCTTAACAGTGGTTTGCGTCTTGGACATCTGCCATGCAGGCCGTTTTTGCCCAGTCTCTTTCTTATGGTGGAGTCGTGAACACTGACCTTAATTGAGGCAAGTGAGGCCTGCAGTTCTTTAGACGTTGTCCTGGGGTCTTTTGTGACCTCTCGGATGAGTCGTCTCTGCGCTCTTGGGGTAATTTTGGTTGGCCGGCCACTCCTGGGAAGGTTCACCACTGTTCCATGTTTTTGCCATTTGTGGATAATGGCTCTCACTGTGGTTCGCTGGAGTCCCAAAGCTTTAGAAATGGCTTTATAACCTTTACCAGACTGATAGATCTCAATTACTTCTGTTCTCATTTGTTCCTGAATTTCTTTGGATCTTGGCATGATGTCTAGCTTTCGAGGTGCTTTTGGTCTACTTCTCTGTGTCAGGCAGCTCCTATTTAAGTGATTTCTTGATTGAAACAGGTGTGGCAGTAATCAGGCCTGGGGGTGGCTACGGAAATTGAACTTAGGTGTGATACACCACAGTTAGGTTATTTTTTAACAAGGGGGCAATTACTTTTTCACACAGGGCCATGTAGGTTTTTATTTTTTTTCTCCCTAAATAATAAAAACCATCATTTAAAAACTGCATTTTGTGTTTACTTGTGTTATATTTGACTAATGGTTAAATGTGTTTGATGATCAGAAACATTTTGTGTGACAAACATGCAAAAGAATAAGAAATCAGGAAGGGGGCAAATAGTTTTTCACACCACTGTATTTGGTGTTGCTCATGCTTTTCACTCCGGACTCAAGTTTTAGTAAAATCACTAGGTGCCAAGTAACAGGCTAAATGTCTAATCTTCATCATGATCATCTCAACCACAGCTTACAAGTTGACTTGCTTTTTGTGATGTTTTTAGCAAGACTCTGAACCTCCCTAAATATGTGTCATATTTTCTGTCATTAACACAGAATGTGTACTAATAAGTAATAATAAAGATAAACATGTAATTCAATGTTTGCTAGAGTTATTATTTGTATATAGCACAGGGTAA
The DNA here is from genome assembly GCF_900747795.2 of Erpetoichthys calabaricus. NCBI lineage: Eukaryota > Metazoa > Chordata > Cladistia > Polypteriformes > Polypteridae > Erpetoichthys > Erpetoichthys calabaricus. The sequence goes on along the minus strand of NC_041401.2, from coordinate 19,898,507 downwards.
TTTTGCTCTCAACTCTAAAAACGCACACTAAAACCACTGCTTATATACTTCATATATGGAAATGCAAGCTGGCCTGGTTTCTTGGATTCTAGTGGAAAAGAACACAAATCTCTTCAATGCACACTCTTACCAGTAAGTGCCTGCTCCCTGAGATGTCAAATCCATACCGTCGACTCCATAATTGTCATCATCCATTATTTTGGACAAACCAAAGTCTGTGATTTTAATTTCTCCACAAGCAGTTCCGTCCACCAGAAGAATGTTGCCTGCAAATGAAAAAACATGGAGGAGACCAATAATGTTAGCAGAAAATAAGTACTACTTAAGGTCAGTTTTTCTGGTATATTTACATCTGGATGAGGGGGGAAAAAAGGGTAATAAAGGGCAAAAATTAAAGCAAAAAGTGTTTTCACTATGATAATGAAATTTTAACACAAATTACATCAATCTAATTCTACCCAAACTTCACTATACAGTGGAACCTCGGTTCACGACCATAATTCGAAGCAATTTCTCCCATAGGATTGTATGTAAATACAATTAATCCGTTCCAGACCGTACGAACTGTATGTAAATATCTATATTTTTTAGTTTTTAAGCACAAATATAGTTAATTATACCACAGAATGCACAGCGTAATGGTAAACTAAATGTAAAAACATTGAATAACACTGAGAAAACCTTGAACAACAGAGAAAACTAGCACTGCAATAGTTCGCGCTATAGTGCTAGGAACCGTTCGCTAAAAACACTTTTCTTAATGAGTTTTAAGCACATGGGGGAAAAAATGAACATTTGAAAAATCCGTAATTTAATAAACCACCAAGAAAAGTGACATTGCAACAATGCAGGCTACGAACCGATCACTGTAAATAAAACTGAAAACAAAAACAAGCCTTCTCTACCTTATGCATCCCTCGCTCGCTCTCTCCCCAGCCTGTGTGTGTGTGTACGTGCGTCTCTTTTGCGAGCCTGGAGCGCCTGTGTGTGTCTCTCTAGCGCCCTCTTGTGTGTGCATGCCTCTCTCTCCCCCGCCTGTGTGTGTGTGTGCGTGCGTCTGTCTCTCTTTTGCGAGCCTGGAGCGCCTGTGTGTGTTGTCACGCTTGGGTCACAGATTTGCACAGAGACACAGGAGGTTGTAGAAAAAAAGGAACTTTATTCAAAGCACTGCAAACAAACATTTGTCTCTTTTCAACAGTTTAAACGTGCTCCATGACAAGTCAGCGATAACAGCTCCGCCAGGAGCAGAGATTGTCTGAGAGAGAAAGAAGGAGTAGCAAGCAACCAATTTAACAAACTGAAAGAAGCCCGTGCAGGCTTTTTAAGAAGGCGGAGCACCGCGTGAGAGGCATATTACGCGACAGAGCCGGACAGAAGGGAAAAGAGGAATGTGAAGGTAGTCTGTCCATGTTTCTTAGGGGTTTTCCCAGGGGCGTCTGTATTCTCTGGGGGTGCGATCAGCTTCGCAGCTCACAGTGTGTCTCTCTAGAGCGCTCCTGTGTGTGTGTGCGCGCGTGCTTCTGTCTCCCACTGCCTGTGTGTGTGCCTCTGTCTCTCGCGCTGCCTGTGTGTGTGAGTGTGTGTGCGTGTGTCGCGCTCTCTCTCTTGCTCGCTGCACAGGAAATGCACAGGGAGAGACTGAACATGAACAAACCGAAAGGGAACCTGGCTTGTTCGTATACCGAGTGTGTGGTCGTGAACCGAGGCAAAAGTTTGTCGAACTTTTTGGTCGTAAACCGAGTTTTACGTGTACAGAGACGTTCGTGAACCAAGGTTCCACTGAACTGTGATCTACGTAGAGCTGGAGGTTCAAAACCCAGTATTAAAAAAAAACAAAAAAACGATTGTTTTACTTGTCACAGACTTTGGCATTGTGATACTCCAGATATGTTATGCAGTCCTGCAGTGTTTAACAGATCTGTTTTTGCACTTCAAGAAATAGCTAATTAGTATCTCTGAATGATTAGTTTGTATTATCAAATACACTGTAAAATGGACAGCCTTCTGTTTCTTAAACATATTCCTTTCACTACTTATTCTGGGTAGATTATTCCACCCCACTGATGCATGTTAAAAAGACATTAAAATTTTAAGTAATTGTCTGGTGCCCTAAAAGTATTGTTCTGTGTACAATCCCCTCCTAGTTCACTCCTGAACACAACACCCCTCGGTGCCCTTTACTGCCATTTTATGCTAAAAGTATTAGGCATCCATCATTGCAAATAAGGCTGGATTCATCTCTTATTAAAAATGAACATCAGAAATGACCATTATTAAGAGACAATTCTCATTTTTGCCACCTCTGTGTCTTTGTGGGATGCTGAATTTACACACATTGCCTAATACAATGAGCCTTGATGAATACGGTAATTTAGATCACCTGCTTTAAAAACTTCCAATGGAACTGTAAAGTATACGGAAAAAAGGGAGACCGTGTTAAGTTTAGTTCTGCACTATATTTTCTGACTACTATCAAACTGGTATCTTACATACCAAAGTGTCAAATTAGGACCTATAAACTCTCTCTTATTCCAGCTGCCTTTATTGTTATATATCTAGCTATGGAACCAAGTATAGCCTACACTTTTTGTTCTTTACTTTAAAACGTTTTGTAGGTATTGTTAATTAACTTAGTAGTAGGTTCCTGATAAACTCTCATTTTACAGTTTTGAAAGTTGCTTTGAATAAAGGCCTCTCCTAAATAATAAGGAAATTAATTGATACAACATTTTGAAAACTGCATAATTTGCCTCATTTTACATACAAAAATTATTGGGAATATTGGTGGAAAAATGAAAAACTGACATTTAATGCTTCAGCAATCACAAGTGCATCCTGTTCTGTTTTTTATTACTTCAATTTGTGCAAACAGAGAATCCTATAGTGCCCAGAATTTGTAACTTGCATCAAAATATTGAGAATATAATTACTATTCATATAAACACCAGTCTTAATTTGTGGGTATTACCTACAATTTTTGGATATTGCATACAGAAAAAAAAATCATCCCAATATTACTTACCTGGTTTTAGATCATAGTGTATTATAGGTGGCTTAATTTCATTCAGATATCTTAGTGCATTCACTATTTGCATTACAATTGACCTGGCTTCTTTTTCAGACATTAACTTATGTTGTTTCAGGTAAAAATCCAAATCATTTCCTTCACAATACTCTAACACTGTACAAAACCTAAAAGAAAAGCAAAAAGGTAATTACAAATGGCAATAATCTAGCACTGAGGTAAATTATCCAGCTTTATTACTTATGATAAAATATCCTGATTCTAAAATAAGATTAATCAAATTTAAAAGAGTTTACAAGTTTACTGAATTTACTGTAGAGAGGAATATAAAAGAAAATGTGAAAAAAAGTGATTCATAATTAACGGATCATTAATTTTCTAAAACTGCAATAAATTTTACATCTAAAATATGGTTGCTAATTTAAGAATTACTCAAACTTCATTGTTGTTTGTTACAAAAAGCCAACACAAACTAAAAATATACATAAGCTGCAAATATTTGCTAATTTTATGAACCCAAATAATAACTGAAGAGATATCAGCAACAAGGTATTTTATTCAAGTTTTGGAATAACCTGTTACCTATTTGTTACCTATTTGTTTCAGTATTAAAATTCTAGCTGAATAATTCATAACCTGAATTTGATCATTTTTAAATAATTCTGCTTCCTTCTTTCTAGTGCTAAGGCTGATGCTAAATTATTAACAACTCATGCTGCCAAACAACTCCCACACATTTTTTTTTAAATTTGTGTGTTCTGCAAAACGTTTTTTCTTGCAAGTGAACATATATTGAATGGTCTTGTGCCACTAGCAGTTTTACTCTGCTTTGCCTGTTACATGAATAAAGCAAAAAGGAAATCTGACACTTATGACCAATTCATTGTGACAGAAAGGCAAGTACTTTTATCAGTTTTACATCTAGTCCTTGTGAATTTTTTTTTTTTTTTTTTTTAAAAAAGCAATGTTGCCATTTTAACTGACTTAGCAGTTACAGGACTTAGTGTTTGAAGCACTGCTTTCTGCATTATGTCTTGAATGTACATTTCTCCTTAATTTGCCTGACTGAGTGAATACTGTTATGAATTACTTTTGGAAATACTGAAGACCAGGAGTAGATTGTCACATAACTGCTTCTGTTTAAGATTAAGAAAGTGGAATTATTTTGTGATGTAAAGTGGAAGGCCTCTGGCTGCTCTTGCCTGCAAAGCGTCTATTTCTAAAATGTGTGTTTAGGCTGTGATTACAGAAACTGAATGGAATACTCCACATGTCCTTCAGTCTGAAAATAACATTCCTTAAATTTGCACTTACAAGAGTTTTAATAATGTTGTAATCGTCTTTCTATATTTTATGCTGCCTGACATCAAGATATGAATGGTGCATCAATTTAAATCACACAACCCTTTTCTGACGTCACTTCGTATAGATCAGACTTGACCCACATTGTAATTAATGTTCCATTTAACTGCATGTAGCACTCTGCACAGTGCTAATATTTCCCCGTCTTTCTGGTCTGTTCTTAGGAACTGCCTCGACTCCCATTAAGGTCTAACAGAAATTTCACCCACTTTCAAGAACGGAATCTAGAAATAATTTAATCTTGTGTGCACTGTAATTTGTTTGCATGCCACAATGGAAAAAATCAAAGGGTTAATAAAATAAAATAAAAAACACACACAATACACAATAGATCCTTGTAAGAGTCCATGAAACATCCTTGGGCCTCATGCATAACGCCGTGCATAGAACTCACACTATAACATGGCGTAAGCACAAAAGCGGGAATGTGCGTACGCACAGAAAAATCCAGATGCAGGAATCTGTACGTACACAAACTTTCACGTTCTTCCGCTACATAAATCCCGATCAGCGTGAAAAGTAACGCACGTGCACGCGCCTTCTGTCCCGCCCCAACTCCTCCCAGAATTACGCCTCTTTAAATATGCAAATCAATATAAATAGCCTTCTGTGAAAAGACAATGGGAAAAGCACGGGGGAAAATATAAGAATTTCAGCAAATACCAAATGGAGGCAAAGGAAAAACGTACTATTTGTTGGTTTAAACAGTGGTATAATCAACAAAAGGAAGTTGATCGAGTGACAGAGTGTCGGAGAAACTCAAAAGCTCAAGTTCACAAAGTCGCACAGTGCCCGAAATAAAAAAAGAAGTCACATATCAAAGTCGCCATGAAAAGGCGAGTCGTAGTCCACCGTCCGAGTGTCATATGAAAGCTTATTAGGGTACAGACAAAAAAAAAAAAAAAAAGGCACACAGTGGGGAAAAAAAGCACGAAATGTCAACTTTAATCTCATAGTTTATTTTGCCATTAAAGTAGAACACCATAAACTTCATCTTAAAATCGTTTAATTTACTGGTTTCTCAAATCCCATTGTAACTAAACGTTAAATGCTTTGTTCTGTATTTGATCTTCTATGTGCTATGTGTGTGAATCACTACCTGCTTCTTAAACGGGCTTATTATGTGAATTTGCCCTCGGGATTAATAAAGTATCTATCTTTCTCTGACAGGACACATAATCCATTACATTCGTGATATTACAGCTCCCTGAATAATTGAAATACTGAGATGTATACGTGATATCTTTTTCATGATGATAGGAATGAAAGCATGTTATTAAACATGGGAACACGGTGGCGCAGTGCTTGTTCATGTCTCACGCAAGAGGCTTGCCGCACCATGCGCGACCTTCGATGAAATAATTACAGAAGTACTGTCTCTTTCAAACGTACTAACCTCCGATTCTTGTCCTTACTTTTCTTTCTCCAAACACCCAATCGCCACACAATCAGCTCTGTAATAGACGTGAAGCCATTTGTAAGCTTAGAACGCCGATTCTTCAAAACTTTTAAGGAACATCGAAATATCTTCGTAGTGCATGTTTAATTATTCTATCCGTCTATCCTTCCAGTGTCGCGTCAGCACCAGCAAGAATACAACGCAATGCAGGAACAATCCCTGAACTAGTTAGCGCTGCGGCACCGTGTCCTCACATGCTTAATTATTAACAATACAGATTATTTAAATGAAGTTAGTTTTATCTGTATAATATAATCAACATATTTTGCTTTATTTCATCTTAAAAATGATATCGTCATCTGTAAATACGCGCTTTATAAAGTGGTGCAGGTTGTGTAATATTATAACTGTAGTGCAAGTTTACAGTGAGGTGATTGTACTTATAAGTACAAACAGTTCTACAAGGAGCACTTGATGGACTGATTTAGTGCGTTTATAGTTCTTGGGATGAAGCTTTTTCTAAACCGCGAAGTCCGTACAGGAAAGTCTCTGAAACGTTTTGCCATGGCTCAGGCAGCACCTGCTTCATGCTGTATACCGATAATTCTCTTTCCGATCAGCTGCTGCTGTGATACCCCACTCAGATACAGTGATATAAATACTCCGAGTGGTGCAGAGAGAGTAATATGGAAAAAGATGATCTGCTGTGGCAACCCTTAACGGGAGCAGCTGAAAGAAGAAGAAGATGCATTCAGAGTAACAACGCTAAATCAGTTATGGTATTTGGAATACTATGGCTATTCCCTGGAACATTATATTGCTGCAGGTTAATTACAATCAGAGGCATTACACTAATAAACAATATACAGTTAGTTTCAATGTATTTATAAAGCCGCATCAGGAATGTGGATCTAAGAAAGAAAGGATGACCACACATAACAGTAGCACTGCTTTGACGCTGGGTGCTGCCAGTCTGCAAAACCGAGCGGAGAAATTGCGTACGCCATGGTATGAGGTACCGTGGAAATGTGCGTGGCTTTACGCCAAGTTTAGGTTTTATACATCGCGATTTGAGCATGGAAACGTTCGTACGCAACATTTCTGTGCGTACGCACCATTTATACATGAGGCCCCTGCTTGTCTGCCCTCTGTCTCATACCTGTTAACTAACTTGCCACACTTTTAATGGTACTTATGGTTTCAAGATTTATGATTAATGTTAAATATGGATAAAATTATTTACTAAGACTTTCAAAAAGTATATCAATTACTTCGTTTTGGCTATGATCCCAGCCATTTCTATCCAACAAGATTTTCTTAGGAGAAACCTCCCATTCCTAAACTAATGCTGTCTGTCATTTTGATTATTTAATAAAAGTAGTCTACTTAATTATTCTTGACCATAGTTTCCACTGAGGACTTAGTCTACAGTTCCCGTGATCCACTTTGGTGTTGACACATTTGTCACTTTCCAATTACCAGATTGAAATAATATTAACAGTTTAATTATTTCAGATTTCTTTCTGCAATTTTATTTTTGAAAATATGTTTTACATTTGTCTGAGGAATTCTTTCTTCATTTTAAACCTTCCAAGAAGACTTCCTTGTTTAACAGATTTCTGTTACTTATGTTAATGCACATCTGAAATACTTACACTTCCTGAGGCCCATTAGTTAAGTCCACTTGTGTTCTATGTTTTCAAAACCCCTGAATAATTCAAGATTCAGTACTCAGACCCTTGGATCTGAACAACTTAGTGAGGTGTCAGGCTTCTCTTACCAGTTAGGCCGCTGTTCTTTGAAATTAATTAATTGACATGAAAAAAACTCCTTCTGCCTCAACCTAACTTCACAGATCTAAGAACACTTGTCACATGCCATTCTTAGCATCACACGCAGGGAAAGCCACTTGGTGAAAAGAAGTGGGGGCAAATAGTGCTGAAAAGCTTTAGAAGGTATGACAGCAGTATAGATGAAATATGGTACACACTATCTATGTAGACTGAGCAGCAAAACAACCACATTGCAGCTCTCTGTAACCTGTGTCGTGTTAAAAAGACATTTCTTCTTAATAAATTCTCCATGATATCAGAAAAAGAGAAGCTGGTTCAGTGGATACTAAACTCCTGAAGAAAGAAATAGGTCATCATATAAGAAAACATGCAGTGATCTACAGTCCTCTCCAAACGTACTGGAACAGCAAGGCCAATTAAGTTGTTGTTGCTGCGTACTGAAGGCATTAATGTGCAAGATGAAAATGATAGAGATCAGAGTTTCAAATTTCATGCCCTGGTATTTACATTTAGATATGTTAAACACATAGCACATTTTCTATCAAACTATTCAGTTTTTCAAGTGAGTAAAAGTCAAAAATACTTCATATTTTTTTTGGTTGCATATTCCTTACTCTCAGTAACTGCATCAAGCCTCTGACCCATAGACATCACCAGATTTCTTGTTTCGTCATTAGTTATGCCTTTCTGAGCTTTTACCACAGCATCTTTAAGTTTGTTTTGTGGGGGTTCTTCCTTCAGTCTTCTCTTCAGGAGGAGAAATGCAAGTTCAATGTGGGATAAAATCTGGACTAGGCTTGGTCAGTCCAAAACCTTCTATTTCTCCCCCTGATGAAGTCCTCTGTTGAAGTGAAAGTGTGTTTTAGTTTGGTTTTACTGCACAATAAAGTTCCACCCAATAAGTATGGATATATTTCTCTGTAAACTGGCAGACAATATATTTCTGTAGTCTTCAGAGTTCATTCTGCTACTACCATCATGAGTAACACCATCAATACAAATGACTGAGCATGTTCCAGGAGCAGACATGCAAGACAAGACATGACTTAACCTCCACCATGCTTCACAGATGCGCTCGTATATTTAGGATCATGAGCAGATCCCTTCTTTCTCCATATTTTGGATTCTCAATCTCTTTGGTAGAGGTTAAATCTTTGTCTCATCAGTCCATAAAATTTTGTACCAAAACTGTCGTGGCTCAACTCTACTTTTTTTTTTTTTTTTTGTGCAAATTCCAATCTGGCTTTCTGATTTTTACTTCTGAAGAGTGGTTTGCATCTTGCATTATGGCCTCTATATTGTTGTTCTCCAAGTCACCTTTGCACAGTGGAATATGATATTTCCACCTCTGCTCTTTGGCAGTTGTTCATTATGTTAGACTGTTTTGGGTTTTTCTTTACTGCTCACTGCTCTTACCATTTGTCTGTCATCAACTGTTCACGTTTTCCTTGGATGGCTGGTTTATTGCCTGTTGCACAGTACACCAGTTGTTTCATTCTTTTTCAGGACATTCCAAATTGTGGTCCCGGTTATGCCCAATGTTTTTGAAATAGCTCTGATGCTTTCCCCCTTTTTCTCAGCTTTATAATGGCATGCTTTTCTACCATAGACAGCTCTCTGATTTTCATGTTGGTCTACCCTTCTAACTACAAATGGGAGTCTTCACAGGTGATAACCAAAGCTTAAACTGAGGGTAGATATTCAGGGCTACTTAACTCTTTTAGGGCGGATGTCGACAGGAGGGGTTGAAGGCGAATGTTGACAAAAGTCGACATCCAGGGATAGGGGGCGACAATCAGCTGTTAATGGCGACAAATCTCACTGTCCCGTCACAGGCATTCCCTCTGTGCTTGGAGGAATGCTAGACTCGTTGACTCGGCAACTAAACCTTGCGTGTGCGTGAGTTGCGAAATGTAAACAATGGCAAGATGGCATCAACATGTGAAAAGGGAGCGAAGCAAGTGCAGAAAAGAAAACACTCGGCAGACGATGTTTTGCGCATTATCGTGGAGTCGGACTCTTGATTTTTCAGAATCGGACTTTATTGGCAGTGATCAGGAGATCGAGCAAGAGAGTGAGAAGCAGGCATCAGCTGATCAGACACCAGCCGATGGCGCGCTAGCGGATCTGCTGCCAGTTGAGTGCCTTCACGCAGCCGATGCATCTACGGCAAGGTTCGCATGGGATAAATACACAGACATTGATCCGTTGAGAGCCGATCTGGCTACCGGAGTTTACAAGACGGCATGGCTTGCTGTTGGATACGACAGATCACCAGCTGCTGTACTTCAGGCTGCTCTCTCCTGATGCTGCTTTTCAGCTACTGTCAGATGAGACAAACAGGTAGGCAGAGATTTTTTTTGAATCGCGGGCTGCGTTTGCATCGCATTCTCGTTTTTCAAAGTGGAAACCCACAACGAAAGACGAGATGAAGCGCGCTGTGGCATTACAAATAGAGATGGGACAGAACTGGTGATATAACTTCAGGGAGCATTGGTCCAAACGTGTTTTGTCCCCTGGTGGCTTAGGTATGTGCTGCTGCAAAGTTTTATTCACTTCTGTAATAAACAGAAGCAAATCTCATGGGGTGAGCCAGGCTATAATGCCATACATAAAGTTCATAAAGTTTCAGAAGATGAAAAGAGGTGACAATACGGTTTTCATGCAGGCAGAAAACTTGGTGGCAGTGGCATGGCACGATGGCAAATGGGTGACTTGTCTCTCTACAGTACACACTAACAATATATGTGAGAAAGGGCAGCAACAGACAACTGAAAAATAGGCACCAAAGCAACACATATTGTAAGGAGTGCAATGTGGCAATGACTGAAATTGACTGCTTTGAGCGAGATCAGACTTTGCTGTGTAAAATGTATGTGATATGTATGTGAAATCATAGAGTATGCAGGCTCATACAACATGCAAGACAGTAACATTTGTCAAAGGTAAATATTTTTTGTTGATTTGATATGTTAAACAATTGCTTTGTGTTCTTTTTTAAAAAATGTTAGTTTTTGGAAAAATATTCAGCCCTGGGAGAAAAGAAACAAAAAAAAATTAGCCCTAAAAGAGTTAATGATTAAACAATCTTTTATGACACACCTGGGTAACAAGTAATACCTGTCGCTTGTTTCAATACTTCTGCTCACTTAAAAAACAGTGGTTTGATACAAAATGTTCTATGTTGTTTGGTAAATACCACGGAATAAAAGCTGAAACTCCGATCTCCCTTCTCATATTCATCTTTTGATCTCACACACACAAATGCCTTCCATATACAGTAAAAAGAAATGAATAGGTCTTGCTGTTCCAATACTTTTGGATGGGACTGTATGCTACATCTACCCAACCTTTGAGAAAGCAATTTATACAAAGTTTAGCCTAAACAGGAGAGAAATGGCCTTTATTTCCATGTGTGTTCAAGAAACTGAACTTTATCTTGTATACTTACGTATCCGTGTCTAGTGAAAAATAATCATACAACTTCACTATTCGGGGGTGATCAAGCTCCTTATGTATCCTATATTCTCGACAGGCATGTCTATTGAGGAAAAGAAATAAGAACAATGAACTGAACAATATGATAAATGTGAAATTGTTAATCTTCAAATCATAATAAATTTAGTATTAATGATTTTTCCATTAAAATAAAATTTTATATCGTGCTTTCACTGTTAATAGCATAAACAGCATCAAGCACTTTACAAATATTTTTAACTGCATAATATTCCATGAATTTGAAGGTATTTGCTAAAAATTCTCATCACAAAAACACAACATACTTGTGATAATTTTCTTTCTTCTCATCCCTCCAGTTTTTATTAAGTTGGTGAATCTTCACTGCTGCATAACGCTGCTCCGTCAAGTCAAACGCCTAAAGAACATTTCATATTGGTTAATATACCAAAGATATGCACTCATACAAACACAGTCACGCATTAAGCTTGCAGCACCACACATCACTGAATCTCCATGGTTTAACAAAAAAAAACAAAAAACACCTCTGTATACTATCATTCAAGGCCTGACATAATCAAACACATTCCAAGGAGCAATTACTACTGGTTTGCTTACAATTGTTGCTTTTTTATTTGTGTTACGTTTAATGGTATAGAAATCTTGTCAGTTAATAGTAACATCACTTTTGGTAGAAGCTACAGCTTACGAATGTTTCTTGAAGTTGTTCTTACTTTATGACTTCTACATCCCTCAGATTTATTTGCAACACTCTTCCAGTTTATAATTATTTCTAACATATTCTTACATGTACTACATGCTTCTGATCCTCCTTAACATTTTCAAAACTATTCAACTATGGAAAATAATACCCACTTTAAATATTTAATTTTCCATTCAAGAACTTCATAGTTGATTTTGGGGCCTATTTGAATCACTGTTTTACTTTTCACCTAAGGATTTGATTATATAACATTGACTCTGGTAAACATTTTCATAAACTAATTTTTCTATCCATGTTGCACAGTACTTCCAGGATCACAGGATGCAGCCACCACCAAACACTACCAAACTATAACAGATTTCCTTATCCAGTGCAAAGTTTTATTTTTTCAAGTAGGAAATGTTGCTTATCAATAGGGTTTGCAGATAGAAATGAAGACATCACATTAAAAAGATGGCAAAAAGGAATTTGGTCATCAACCATAAAAGACTGTACAAACAAAATAGTAGCAAATAAAACAGGATATAAAAAAATCATACTTAGTACAAGGAAAAAAAGAAAAAAACATGATTGTGAAAAGTGAAAACCACTGTACACACAAGTTAATTTTGTAAACATTAAAATAAAACAATTAAAGAGTATTTATTTTTTATTTAACCCAGGCAGACCGGAAGCACTTGACCAATGGAAAATCAACTGGAAAACTGAATGATATGGGTGCATGTCAGATGAAACACTATGTTTTACATTTATTGGTCTATAAGATTCGACTGTTGAAACCTCACTAATCTGTCTTTCAGTTTTATAAAGATTTATAAACCAAGCCAGAAGAATAAGGTTAAACAGACTCAATAATACGCTGTCACTGTTACATTAAACAGAATCTTAGACATCTTTAAGGTAAAGATGACAAAAATCAAAGTTATTCATGCCCACATAAGAACCTCACATTGGTCATTATTGTCACATTTACAGACTAAACAAACTATAAGATTTATAAATTAATAAGATTAGAATTCAAAATAATATAACTAATAACAGAACAAAAGTCTTGGTTGTTGCTTTTTGCAGATTACTTTTGTTTCAATTGAAATTAGTTCTGCGTAGTAACTGAATTAAAATCAAAACTGATTTGTATAAATACAATTGCTTAACCACAACAGGGTACAATTTATTTCCATTAATATACATGGTGTGCATCTAATCGCTGCGTGCATTTGTAGGGACTTCCCTCCAGTCTGCTGAACATGAAATACGGACGTATGAAACTCCAGACCAATCAGTAGCATCTTTAAATGAGTCCCATTGCCTTTTGTTTTGGACTAGTAGCTGAGAGGAGTATAGCGAAGCTAACCTGTCATTTATTCTGCTAATATGAGTACAGTAGAGGAAGGAACTTGGAACTGAACAAAATTCCATTTGTGGCATTTGGAAGCAGCTTGGATTTGACATTGATCAGACAGAGGTATTGTGCAAAATGTGCATCATCATGTGGTATCAGAATTCTATCGCTATCAGCAGACAATACACAGAACTCTACAATGAATGCATTGCAAAAAAGGTAAATGCAAGTAAAAATGTATCTGAAAGGCCAGCTGATCCAACGCAAACAGCTGACATGTTTGCGAGTGCATCAAGGAGACATTAAAATAAAGACACTGTCACATATTGTTAGTAAAAGACTTATTACCCTTGTACACTGCCAGCAAAAAGAGTTTGGAAACTAATCAAACATGATCAGAGATATAAGTTGTCTTTGCGCAATTTCTTTTCACGAATTGCCATCTGTGAACTATACATAAAATGCAAAACTGAAGCAGAATCGGACATAGCAAAACTAGAATACTACTCAACAACCACAGAGTTGTGATCATGCAGGACGACAGAGCCTCAGCTTAACAGTGCACTACAAAAGTGACAAATTTGAACTGAAAAGTCAGTGCTTCCAAACATCACATATCTTACTCAAGTCACGGATCTAACATATAAAAAGCAGTGTAATTAGTGGATCAGATTCCAGAGCTTCAACAACAGTCGTCAAATTCCAATCAGAATGTTTAATCAAAATGTAATCTACCTTAGTACTTCAAATTTGTCAACATCTACGTTCTTTCTTATATTAGACAGAAACATGATAATCATATAGAATTTATCACCTTAGGGATAGCACAGATGTGGATATGTTTACTGTGCAATGCATACACATTATTATAATAGTTGAATCATTAAATCATGATTGAATAAGTAGTATCAAGTACTTATTAATATAGAAGGATTTCTTTACTGTGTCTCCCATCTACTAGATTAATTTCTTAAAAAATGATGCACACATTGAGAAGGAGTTAGGAACATGCAAAGAAAATAGTGTAACTTTTTTTTTTTTTTTTACTTTTTCATTACCTAATTTACATATTTAAGTTATTTAAAAAATACATCAAAGAAAGTTGCCGAAATATTATTGTCACAATACCACCCATGGAGGAATTTGATGCTTGCATCAAATCATCACACATCTTTGGAGACGTTCAGAAAATGACACTGATGACTAATACAGAAGTTAATTTACAGGGAAAGGTGACTGCACAGAACTTTACTGAACAACTATTGTGCATGCAGCAACAGACGTTTTATGTTGATTTATGTCTGAAACAATTTCTTGTATGCTTTTCAGAAAACTGTTTTTTGGAAAAAATATTCAGCCCTCAAATAGTTAACTGGCCATGGTAAAGGAAATGTGCTTATTCCATGCATTCCTATGATCCCCACAGACATGCCTTTCATTTTTAAGTGACTACAATACCCAGTGTGACTTACATTTGCTATGGCAATAAATAAAGCTCAATGATAGTTACTTGCATTAAAGTTCATGCTTTTCTAAGGCCAACTACATGTTGCTTGCTCTAGGGTGGGGAAAACAATCTATTTACGCAAAGGAGGGGAAACAAAAATGTATATTGCAATGAATCTAAAGCTTTAATTAGCCATATTGTAATACTACATGTATGCACTTAGAGTAGAACAACAAAATGATCCACTGTTTGAATTTGTAAATTAAGAATCCTTGAATTAATCTGCAGGTGTTATTTTTTCATTTTAATATTTCAACAAATGTTCTAGATATAAGAAGCCTAGTAGTTTAAGCTTGCAAGTTATACAAACAAAATTTTATCATAAACAGAATTTAATCTTCCAGCTGCAAAACAAATAGATCAACTGAACTCTTACAAACAGAAAGAAGAGGCTAGTAAGATTCCAGATTAACAAATTACTAAAAAAAAAGTGTGAAAAGCAATTACAGAGCAACAGTTTGAACCAAAGTGGGTGAATATAAAAAAAAAAAAGAATCTATTAAATTCTATTAAAAGATCAAAGTGCAATGAAGGAGTTTATATGAAGAAGTTTATATCGCCCGACTTACTGAGTCAGGTTCGATTTCAAGATCCTGTTGTGTCCAACACGGGGGCAACATGATCCCTGGGAATATATTTTTTAGAAATGCAGCTCATACTTTGAACCTGTGTACATCTCGTCAGTAATCACGGCGAAAACATTAGGACAGGAGAAATATGGTACAAAGTATATACATCTCGTCAGTAATCATGGCGAAAACATTAGGACAGGAGAAATATGGTACAAAGTATATATTTAACTTGCTTTAAAATGTAGCTTTCATTACTAATATACGTTGCAGTATAATAATATCATACATACAAATATAGTTAAATAGAAGCCACTGGAATAGTGCAGTTCTTCACTGGGGTCTTTGATGACGGCAGTTTCTTATTTCAGCAGGAGCGTTCTTTTTACCACTGAGTCAATGTCACATCTGTGCTGACAAGGCTTCAGGCTTTGAGGCTGCCTGGCAAACTTAATACCCACACTATGCAAAATATATGAATCATGGTCTAAGTTAGCACCTTAAGTGATCTATACAAAGGTTCTAGTGCCATGTATGTAATAGGCTCTCTTTTGAAGACCATTCTGCCTTCGCCACTCAGACTAAAACAGTTTACCTGTTCCAATCACTAACCTTCAATTTATAGCCCCTTATGGTAGATTTGTTAAGGCTGTATGAAAATATTTCTTCTGCTTTCTTTTCATTAAATTGTATGCTAAACAGAAGTAATAAAACACATGCTTACCAATCATAGTATCAAATATTTATTTGTGGTTACACCTGTAAATTATAATACCATACAGTGGGAAGCTGCAGGTCCAAATGGCTATAATTTTTATAAATAGACGTACTCTTTGAATGAACACCTTACAGACCGGTTTCACTTGTGAAAAATATCTATAGTAGAGAAAGTTTTAGTAGACAAAATACTTAATATTAATGGATCAAACTGAACTTAACAGTCGACAATCTATTGTAAAACCTCTAATGATTTGATACACTACATATACACCTTCAAAGTTTAGCAATCTCTAGTTGTGGGAAAAGCATTCAAATTAATGAAATTTGGATATCATTTTACTGTGCTCAGTAAACCTGAATATAGACCCAGTATTTGTGCTTCCATCAAGTTAGTATACTCTAGCCCAGAAGCCCAGTTACAATTCTGGCTACTTCACATTTGAGCACACAACCAGACATGGCTATCCATTATTACTAATCCTTTATTCAAATGCGGCCACTGGATATCCATCTTCAACCCAACAGGTGGAAATAAAGGTGTTTTACAAAAGGCAAAGAAATGTTATAGATTTTTAGCATTACTGATCGTAGGGAATCTGTAAGATAAATTTATTTGATTTTACATTTTAATTTTGGATTCAAAATTAATTTGAAAAGCTCTTTTCCATAAACCAACTTATACATCACATCTTTGCACTTTCCAGTGACTGCCTCAGAGCAGTTTAGATATTTGGAAGCCATAATCACAAAGAAAAAGGAACATCTTTTAAAATTCACTTTTGCAACCTGATGGAAAATATCAAATGAAATTTTAAAGGTGGTCAAACTCCTCAATCTTCTTTAGGGGAGAAAACCGATATTGTTAAAATGAAAAAGCTTCCAAAACTTAGTTCTCTTTCAGAGTATTACCATATATATTAAATCCTTTTTCAAAAGGCTTGACTCAACTGTAAGCTCATTTATATGGAAGATTAAAAGGTCACGCATTAAAACAACAATGCTACAAAGATCTAGAGTGGAAGTTGGCATGGCATTACTTGACTTTCAGCTTTACTATTAGGTTGCAATTACTGGTACTTTAAGATGAAAGAACAAGTACATTATAATTAACATTAACTTGTTTGGTTACCACTGGAAAAAAATTTTGCTCTCTATATGATGTGATTAGTGCTACATATATCAGTAATCATCGTAAATGTACTAGCTGTCCAGCACTCATCAAAACATGGAACCAAAGCAAGAAACACTAAGGTAGAGATGTTGTTTACTATAGTATAAGGTTATACTTAATTTGTGGTGGTAATTAGGCATCTGGACCTACACAGATCTTTAAATTGACCAGTGTGTGTGCACCTATTGATCAACTAGGTCTTAAAAGATGGAATTGTTTAATAACACTATTTTTTTTTTTTTTTATAAGTCACACATATTAACAACCTGCCTACTTTCTCTAACAATCCAACACCATCCATTCTTGAATTTATATTTAGCTAATAATAAAGAGAATAATCAGCAGAATGAACTTGCCCTATATTATATGCAAAGCATGTTTTAAAATGATTCCACTGCCCCTCGACTATCTTTATACCTACTGTTAAAGCCTATCTGTTCAAATTTTCTCCACCAATGTAGAACAATTTTAGTCTTTACATTTGCACTCAACCAAAGCACTACAAATTGTGCATTATGGTCACTGGACAAACTGGTGAGGAAGGCAGGCTCTTAACATTATACATTAACATTATACGAAGTTATTGTCTGTTTTACCTGCATTGTTATCACTCTTTAATTTAATATTGTTTTTTAGTCAGTATGCTGCTTCTGGAGTATGTGAATTTCCCATTGGGATTAATAAAGTATCTATCTATCTACTTTGACCCTAGTGGTTCAACAATCACCTCTATACCTTGAAATCTACCCCGATTATTACAAAATAATAAATCTAAAAAGGCCTTCTTCCATGCTGGTGCATTAACATACTGTTCTTTTTTATATTTCAAAGTAGAAACTCCTGTTCCTGTACTCTACTTGCAAGGTTATAGCCCCATTAATATTTGGGTAATTAAAGAATATTATCTCTCTAAACTTAGCCTTTTGGATATTATTAAAAAGATGCACACTGAAATTAATGTCTGTATTATAGGTCTATGGCATAGTAAAATAAGGCCTTAATCCGTTACACTTTTTTCCTGAATCCATCTTACATCTTGCCTGAAGAAGGGGCCTGAGTTGCCTCGAAAGCTTGCATATTGTAATCTTTTAGTTAGCCAATAAAAGGTGTCATTTTGCTTCGCTTTCCTGAATCCATAAATCTTCACTAAGCTGTGGGTCTCATTGTCCAATTGAAGACTATGAGCACTTAAATTAAGCTTTACATAAATGGCAACCACCCCTTTTTTCCTTGAGGTCGCTCCTAAAAAATATTTAACCATCTAAGTTATGCTCCTCTCTGTTATTTAGCCAGGTTTTTGTTATTGGTACAATATCAGAATTATGCTAGGCGAAATACAACTCCAACTTGCTTGTTTTACGTTTGATACGTTTATTTTTCAAACAAGCAATTTTTAATAAGCTATTTTATTTTGCCATTTTATTTTTCAGTTAGAAATTCAGTTACTATGCATGTGTGCTGTTCCACTACTATTTGTCACTTCATGTACAGATCTAAACCTAGTCTATCCTAATCTCTCTGACACTTCACATCCCAGGTTTAAATGTAACTCAATATAGCAGAACAGGTCTCCATCTGTTCCAAAAGAAGACATAATGCCCCATAAATCTAGATCCTTTTATCCTACACAATGGCTTAAACCTTCTAATCTCACTCTTACCTGGACTGGTGTTTGACACAGGCAGAACTTAGAGAAGACTACCTTATACATTCAGCTCCTCTTCTTGGCACCCAACTCTTTAAAAATTTGGTCTGCAGAACAGACAGCCTGCCCTTATGTATGTCATTTGTTCCAACATGAACAATGACAACTGAATCCAATCTCGCTCCAACCAAGAGACTACCAACCTTTCCTGGGAAGTGACCACACATGCACTCAGAAGGCAACATACTGTGCGAGACACAGTTTTTAGAGATGATATTTTGTCTTTGAATAGAGGTCACGAATGTAACCTTTACGCAATGCCAGGAAAGGGGTGCTTCTATTAATATCTCAGGCAGGGAACTCAACCTGAAATTGTTCATTGGGTACACATTCCAATCTTAAAATTAACCAAAATACACCAGGCGCCGGACCCTAATTATGAATTGCTTCATCCTTGACATTTTTCAGAAAGTGATTTGCCTGCATGTAGCGTCAGCTTTACAGTTTCCATAATTCTCTAATGGCACTGTTTGAAGTAACACTGGATGGGAATTCATTTAAAGCTAAACTACAATATGCAATGAATCAACTGATTCTGCTTAACTGGATGGATCCTAATGTCAATGGGAAGGTGACATGGTATATTATTTTAACACCTGAAAAACATCAAAATTTAACTTGAGTGGAACTTGTTCCAAGAATTCAACAAGAATTTATTAATGTTATTCTAAAAATACTCAGAGTACAGCTTTATTTTCCTTTTCACCTCCAATGTTTTAATCTACTATACGAGGAAAAAATATGTTATGTGAATGTTAATAGCCATTATTCTTTTTTCCCTTCAAATGGGTCATTGAAATTAGTATAGGTGAGGTTTTATGATTGATGTACCTTATATACTGTAATGCGATTTTTATAGAATTGCTTGCTTGAGTAGATCTCTTATTGTAATGCACATAAGCTAAAACTAAATCTAAAAAATGCTAAGTGCACCTTGCAAACAATTACCCTTTCCTCACTTAGAAGTTTAATGAAGTGCACAATAGGAGCATGAAAGTTCAATCTTACTGAAAGATACTGAACATTTTCTAAAACCACACCTCATTTTTTTAATTACACATACAACATACAGCAATAAGAAAAACATATACTAACTGCTAGATAAATATATTTGACAGAAAAAAGTATCAGCAGTGCTGACAGGGTAATGAAAGTCTCAGAAATGTAATTAGCCAAGGACTATTTTATTATGTTACTTAAGACCCAGATAACATATAACAAAATGTAAAAACCCTCCACCAAAACACAGAATCAAAAGTGAAGTGAAATTGAAGTTATAGAAACTGTCCTTTCTATAAATGAATGGAAGGATGGTGTAGAGTAAAATACCTGTAAAATCTATTAAAAAATACAATCATACAAATTTATACAAACATAATTAGGGATGAATGTCAGAAAAACAGGAAAAATTAAAACACTCAAGTTACCTTATAAACTTCACTAAATCCTCCTCTTCCCAAGAGATGCAACAGTAAATACCTATCATTTAATGTTGGATGGTCTTTAAACCTGAAAATAAAAATATTTTCAGAAAATAGAAATTGATAAAGTACTGAATTTTACAAGATTCAATTACATTAAATTGATAATTGCAACACATTTGATAATCTTAAAAATGACTACACATTTTCAGCAATACAAATGATAAATTGTCTTATGATAAATAGGTTGTTTTTCTAAATTTGCTTAACTTTATATGTGAAATCATTTACAATGATTTTCTGAATATCCTTATACCAATATAAAATGGAGCATAAATCCAGTAAATTCCAGAGAGCATCTGAAAAGGGAATGTAAAAGTAGAACAGAGTCAAATTAATGCGCTGTATAGCTTCCTTACATTCATAAATTTAAGGGAAATGAATGATGGCTTTCCAGGTAATAATGTTAAGAGCATTAAGCAGCTGTTACCTGTTTAGTGGTGTAATTATTTCAGATAATAGTGGCAACAGCCGAAGTTAAATGTATTAACGATTATAACAATAATAATAATTATAATATTTAACTATTAAACCTATTGAATGGGCAAAAATTAAACACTGACATAAGGTTTCCCACATCATAATATGAAGAAAGATGTGGGAAACCTTATTTTAATGTGTCTTAAAAAAGGTTGGCAATATGGCACCATATCAAACTAAATTTAAAACAACTATTTTCATACACTGATAATTTCTGTATAATCTATTTTATTATATTACATATCTATTGAGTATATTTATGTATCTAGATTGCAAATAGTAATATGCACATTGATGCAATGTATGGTAACTACACGTCAATATTGCTGCTACTTCCTTGTCTTGTCTTTGTACAATGTCTTGTTTGTGTTTTAATTTTAAACTTAAATTTTAATTCTATTTTTAATTTATTATTTGCACTTCATGTTGTTACACTGTGGACCCTGAGCTTCACAATTTCGTCTATCTGTATAATTGTACATGGTTGAGATGACAATAAAGTTCACTTTGACATTTTTTCAGTGTTCAAAGTCAAAGCATTGCAGTTGTCTTAAATTAAGTCTAACGTTTTCACATGACTGTATTTACTCCTTAACATAGGGGTGGGCGGTATGACCAAAATTCTATATCACGGTATTTTTCTAAATTATCCCGGTTTCACAGTATTCAACGGTATTTTTTTCCCCATGCATGAGTGGATGTTAACCACATTTTCCACTGCAATTACTGGCTAAGAATAACCTATTCCACTGTCAAGAGTATTGTACATTGTACAAAAAAAAAACATTTTAATGTGCACACAAGTATTAATACAGTTTTGCATTGCCCCATAAAGTGATAGTTTTCAAGGGGGTGGCACTAATGGAGAAGGTATCACATTGCATGACAGATGCAGTCAAAATATAGAACCTTTTTATTGAACAAATTTTGCAAAAACAAACTATAATTTTGACAACATATTTTCAACCATACAAAGACGCATTTAGACTTAGTAAAATATCCAGAAGTGCTTGTCAAATATTGTATTGCACCGAATATGTCTTAGAAAAGGAATAGTAAATAGTTTTTGTAAACAAACTACACTTTCTGTTAATGTTAACAATCACTGTCCACTGACACGTTAAAGTGACTTTTTAAACAACTTTATCATCATTAAACTGCGTAATATTTAAACTAATAAATAATAACAAAAAAATAAATAATAGTATTATTACTGATAGTTGCACTATTACTTCAAGACTTCAAAGCCCAGGTGCATTACACAGTATTCACCAAATTAAAATAAAATACAACAAGTGCAACTTGGTGAAGACATCTTTACCAGCTGAACCATCATTTAGGCAAACTGCATTAATATGGACCTTGCTTCAAGCTAAGCTATACTGGGAAGAAAAAAACAAACTATATGTCGAGAACAAAGTCAACATTTCCACTTTATTCTCGCCGTTTATGTCGAGATTAAAGTCGACATTTCCACTTTATTCTCATAGTTTACTTCATAATTAAAGTAGAATGTCGTAAACTAAACTTCTTCCTAAAATCAATGTTTAATCAAATTACTTAAATTTACCCCGTCATAAATTAATGCAGCACATTAAATGCTTTGTGTTACGTTCCCCGACCCAGTGGTTAATCACTACGCTTCTTAAACGGACTTCCTCCGCAACTAAGAGAAGACAGCGATCACCATACAGAATCCATTCACTTCATGATATTCCTGCTTTCTGAAAATTTAGAATGCTAAGATAAATACTTGATATCATTTTCACGATGAAATGCATTAAAGCAGGTATTACACATGCACGGTAGTGAGGCGGTAGTGCTGCTCCCTCACAGTAAGGGGTCCCCAGGTGTATGTTCAGTGTAGAGAACTTTATGGCAGGTGTGACGAGGCTCCAAAAAACTGGATGTATGAATAGCTATTGCACAGGTTTAACTTAAATATTGTGTAAATGTTGGGTTTGTGGTCTGCTGGTCGGAGGCACGAACACAGAATTCAATGCATGTTCTTCTGAGCGGGCTCTCTTTATTGCATGCATGCTGTCTCTATCTGACGTAGGCTACCAAAACCCCAGTTCCTATCCTTCCTTTTTCTTTCACCACATAACCACATAACCAATCACCACACGATAAACGTCTTTGCGAAATTAAAACTACAGTGATCCCACGCTATATCACGCTTCGCCTTTCGCGGCTTCACTCTATCACGGATTTTATATGTAAGCATATTTAAATATATATCGCGGATTTTTTGCTGGTTCGCGGATTTCTGAGGACAATGGGTCTTTTAATTTCTGGTACATGCTTCCTCAGTTGGTTTGCCCAGTTGATTTCATACAAGGGACGCTATTGGCAGATGGCTGAGAAGCTACCCAACTTACTTCCTCTCTCTCTCTCTTGCGCTGACTTTCTCTGATCCTGACATAGGGGGTGTGAGCAGGGGGGCTGTTCGCACACCTAGACGATACGGACGCTTGTCTAAAAATGCTGAAAGATTATCTTCACGTTGCCACCTTGTGTGTGCAGCTGCTTCGTGAAGCGACATGCTGCACGGTGCTGCGCATACTTAAAAGCTCAAAGGGCACGTATTGATTTTTGACTTTGTTTTTCTCTGTCTCTCTCTCTCTCTCTCCCCCTGCTCCTGACGGAGGGGGTGTGAACTGCCGCCTTCAACAGGTTTGTATCGGAGGTGCTTTGCATACTTAAAAGCCAAACAGCCCTATTGATTTGTTTGCTTTCCTCTCTGCTTCCTTTGAAGAGGAAGATATGTTTGCATTCTTTTAATTGTGAGACAGAACTGTCATCTCTGTCTTGTCATGGAGCACAGTTTAAACTTTTGAAAAAGAGACAAATGTTTGTTTGCAGTTTTTGAATAACGTTCATGTCTCTCTACAACCTCCTGTGTTTCTGCACAAATCTGTGACCCAAGCATGACAATATAAAAATAACCATATAAACATTTGGTTTCTACTTCGCGGATTTTCTTATTTCGCGGGTGGCTCTGGAACGCAACCCCCGCGATGGAGGAGGGATTACTGTAGTT
The DNA here is from genome assembly GCF_900747795.2 of Erpetoichthys calabaricus. NCBI lineage: Eukaryota > Metazoa > Chordata > Cladistia > Polypteriformes > Polypteridae > Erpetoichthys > Erpetoichthys calabaricus. The sequence goes on along the minus strand of NC_041401.2, from coordinate 19,874,730 downwards.
ATAAAAACTTAGCCCACGGAGTGTTCAGAACTTTAAAAATATCTTCGTTATACATGTTTAATTATGCCATCCATTCAGAGTTGCGCCCATCTCTGAACGAATCACTTAACACAAAGCATTTAATGTGCTATATAACTTATGACGGGGTTTGAGAAAATCTAGTAAATTAAATATTCATTTTATGATGAGGTTTAGTTTACGATGTTCTATTTTAATGACAAATTACGAGAATAAAGTCAAAAGAATATATTCTCGTCATAAGCGTCAAGATTAAAGTGGAAATGTCGAGAATAATGTCAAAATGTTGTCACACTATTACACAGTACCCAGGTACTAATATTACACTGTATTGAAAACAAATAAAACAAGTAAAACTTGGCTTGCAGTATTATCCAGTAGTATAGTGATGTGATGAAGACCATGGAGAGGCTGCTGCTTCACCACCTTAGGCCACAGGTTCAACACGCCCTTGACCCTCTGCAGTTTGCATATCAGGAGAAGGTGGGAGCGGAAGATGCCATCATCTATATGCTACACCGATCCCTCTCTCACTTGGACAGAGGCAGTGGTGCTGTAAGAATTATGTTTCTAGACTTCTCTAGCGCCTTCAACACAATCCAACCTCTGCTCCTTAGGGACAAGCTGACAGAGATGGGATTAGATTCATACCTAGTGGCATGGATCGTGGACTATCTTAAAGACAGACCTCAGTATGTGCGTCTTGGGAACTGCACGTCTGACATTGTGGTCAGCAACACAGGAGCGCCACAAGGGACTGTACTTTCTCCGGTCCTGTTCAGCCTATATACATCGGACTTCAAATACAACTCGGAGTCCTGCCATGTGCAAAAGTTCGCTGATGACACTGCTATCGTGGGCTGTATCAGGAATGGGCTGGAGGAGGAGTATAGGGACCTAATCAATGACTTTGTTAAATGGTCCGACTCAAACCACCTACACCTGAACACCAGCAAAACCAAGGAGCTGGTGGTGGATTTTAGGAGGCCCAGACCCCTCATAGACCCAGTGATCATCAAAGGTGACTGTGTGCAGATGGTGCAGACCTATAAATATCTGGGAGTGCAGCTGGATGATAAATTAGACTGGACTGCCAATACTGATGCGCTGTGCAAGAAAGGACAAAGCCGGTTACACTTCCTTAGAAGGCTGGCTTCCTTCAACATCTGCAATAAGATGCTGCAGATGTTCTATCAAACAGTTGTGGCGAGCGCCCTCTTCTACGCAGTGGTGTGCTGGGGAGGCAGCATTAAGAGGAAAGACGCCTCACGCCTGGACAAACTGGTGAGGAAGGCAGGCTCTATTGTTGGCATGGAGCTGGACAGTTTAACATCTGTGGTAGAGCGAAGGGCGCTCAGCAGGCTCCTATCAATTATGGAGAATCCACTGCATCCACTAAATAATGTCATCTCCAGACAGAAGAGCAGCTTCAGCGACAGACTGCTGTCACTGTCCTGCTCCACAGACAGATTGAGGAGATCGTTCCTCCCCCAAACTATGCGACTCTTTAATTCCACCAGGGGGGGTAAACGTTAATATTTAACATTATACATAGTTATTGTCTGTTTTTTTTCACCTGTATTATTATCATTCTTTAATTTAATATTATTTATTGTATCAGTATGCTGCTGCTGAAGAATGTGAATTTCCCATTGGGATTAATAAAGTATCTATCTATCTATCTATCTATCTATAGAAACAGTATTTACACATCTGACCTTTTAAAACTAAAGCATCGCCAGGCGACAGACGTGACTGTTTTTTTTTCGGCTCTCTGTCCATTTTCACCGCACGGCATACCTATGCTACCGCCCACTATTTGGTGGTGTAGCAGTGAAAAAGGTCCCCATATGAACCGTTTCCCGCTGCGCCACGTTCCGAACGTCGTTTAGGCAATTTAAACCGATGTTGCGGTATAAGAAAAATCCATATCATAAAAAAAAATAATAAACGGTTTTCGGTATGAACCGGTATACCGCCCAGCACTACCTTAACAACTAAACTTCACATGAAAAAAAAACTGTTTCTTGCAAACTAAATGCTACTAAATTTCAGTAAACTGTACTCTATGATAGATCTTAAAGAGCGTTCACCGTTTTTGAAACAGTGAACCTCTAAATTAAACTGAACTGCAAAGGTTGATGACAGCAGTCAGTAAAATGATAAACTTACCAAATTCTTAAGCAGACACAAAAAGACTGTACTAAACATCTGTATTGAATAAACCTTTATTGACTTATTATACCCTGCACTTAAATTCTGTGTCAAAGTTTGAAAAGCAGCAGAACCCTGCAATGCAGGATAAATAAAACACAAGACACGACACGACACTTGTGCCTTAGGCAACAAGACTGGTAATTAGAAGTACTGCAGCAATACCTAAAATGTGTATTGGGCACTTAATTTTTACTTCATATCCTTGTGTACATTTCTCTGTTGCTCTTCTGTCTGAGTTAAGAATTTTAAAAGACGTACTGAAATGCATTTTCTATTCAGAGAATATGATAGAGACGATTATTACTAATAAAGTCTCCCATAACATGAATAATGATGCAAGGTGTTTCATCAACTAAAAACTTAAAAACACAGGTGCACTGAACTATCGCAAAAGCAAACATTCCTACCAAAATGTCTCAGTGGTAATATGGATTCATTAAGAGACAACTATCACCAACAACCCAATATCCTGTTACTGTTTTTCTCACAGCTATTATTCAAAACCTGATTCATCTTACAGTTATTGATCCTTTATGCATCTTGCAAGCACAGAAATTAATTCAATTCTTGTTGACTCAAACAGCATTTTTTTATTTTTAGTGGATGTGGGAGAAAATATTTCTGCACACAGAAAACAGCTTGTAAGCATCAGTGAAGAACTGTACACAATTCATCACTTGGGGGCAAAGTCGAAAAGATAGCCAGTACTGAAATAACAGTTTCTCTAATTCTATTAATAAACAAGGAAATTATATCTCAAAAACTAGAATGAAAGGATAGGATGAAAAGGCAGAATACATCTCTTGATGAAACTTACTGAGAGTTGTCTTCATTATTGATTCGTTTCAGCTCTCGTATATGAAGATTTCGGACTCTCTCAAGACGCTCTAGTTCTGCTTGAATTTCAGCTTCTTCCTATGTAGAAATAATTTACACTATCTTTTAAATAGTTTAAAAAAGCAGAATGTCATATCAAAACATTCAACACTTATGCATGACTAATGCTAGAGGTAACAAAATTTAGAGGCCAGGCTGACTACTTGTAGATAATTGGTTGGTGCAAATAAAATTAATTATCTGACTAGATAAAATACTGTAGGTGTTAAATGAATTTTAGGCTACACTGAGAAATAAGCCTGTGATAAAATATTAAAACAATTTATAATACTTCCTTGAAATATGAAATATATAATATAAAAACTGACCTTTTTCAAGTGCCCTAATCGAAGTTTGAAAATTTCTTCCTGTTCATGATACTCTGCCACTGTTAATCTGACAAATAAAGGAAAATATATGCATTTTTAAATTAGAAATCAAACAGACTGTAGATATTTTAAGGCAACACTTAGCTGATTATTCTTTTGTGTTGTAATCCCTATAATAAACCTTTTTTTTTAAAAAATATATTACACCTTAACACTTCTACAATGTCTCAAAATGGCAACATCTCCAAACAGTGAGTAATAGATGAACTTTCTTGGCTCTTACAGTTGTGGCAGGCTGGGTTTTAAAAATGGGTCATTTTCTGCCCCATTCACAGCTTTAGTTTTCCTTTGCTTTGGCTCAGTGTTAGCAGTTGGTGTCTGAGAGCTATTTGCTGTTGGTGGTTTTCTCTTGGCTAAAAGCTTTCTTTGTCTTTCTATGTCTTCACGTTGCTGATTTATCCATTCTTGCTGCCTTAGGTCAAAACAGGAAACAAGAGAGAGATATACAAAACTAAATTAAAACCAAATTGATGAAAATGTTTATGATTACATTATTGTTCTCCAATATAACTAAATTCAGGTATACTGACACCTCACTTCTACAATCTTAAGTACTGTAAAAGGTCTACAATGCTGCTTTGAGTGCCTAGACTGTCAGAAAACTCAATTTACAAAAAGAAAAGGTGCCTTCCTTACAGAGCATTACAAGATGTTTTGCTTATTTTTGGTTACAAATATATTACCGTGAAACTTAGAATAGGAATCGAGTTATAACAAAGCCACTGCTAAGCAGCAGATAATTGTTAGATTTTAGCAGCTTAAAGCAAGCAGAGGGATATATCACCTATCCATCAAATACCATTACACCGTTTACGGAATATGGGAGGTATTTTCTGCAATAACGGAAATGAAAAGCAAAAACGAAAAGTGCAAATAAGCACTGGCTCCACATGCTACTCATTGAATTTTCATTTTCCACTTTGCATTGTCATTTCAAGTTCTCAAAATGCAAATAGTGTGGGTCAATGGGTGGGGCTTTGCATCTTGATTTCCTACAATTCTCTGTCCTTCGTAGTTGTAGCCACTAGAATCCTTCTCACCGGTGGAGCTAGTTCTTATTTGCATTTTACTTTTAATTTTTACAGCTTCATTGCTATTCACACTGAAAATGAAATTGCAAATGGTGCTATTTCATTTCATTTTTAATTATTGCAGCATATTGCACAAAGACTGGAAAAATGAAATCGAAAACGAAAGATTGTATTTTCATTTTATAATTTTAATTTTCATATCTTTTTGGAGAAAAATCGCTGCCATATAAAGAATTGATTAAAAAAAAATTTTAGAAATCTACAAAAAAAAAAAAAAAAGATACTTGCTTAACAAGGTTTTGAAATGCAAAACCATCTGTCCACTGTTCAGTGAAAGAAGCCCCATGCCGTACAGTAGTAAAGTGGCCAAGGCGAAGTCTATCCTGCATGCTTTTCTCTCTGCAAGCCTGTTTCTCCTGTGTGCTCTGAAACAAAACATTAAATTATCAGATAAGGCATTCAACAATTACCCAAATTTCCTTTTTCTATAACATACTGTACATAATCAATAAACTGAAAACTACTTTTTAAATATCAGAAAGCTTAGACTGTAAACCTCATAGTAAAATCAATCAAATATGAAAAAAAAAATCATATTAAGATTGTACTTTATCTTTATAATACTTCAAATCATTCAAACATCCTTCACAAAGCAAATCTTATTTTAAGACGCAGGCATATATTCTGCTTCTTAATTGACACTGCATATTGTTTTTTACTTTAAGACCAAAAAAAAAATGCATCTGAATGCATTTGCATTTCTTTACCTTAAAAGGCACAAACACAAATTCTTTAAGTTAATAAGTAGGACGATTTCAAAATTAAAAGAACTGAAACTTAAGAGTATAATTGTTTGATTTATCCAGCTACAACAAGAGCATCTGTGAAATAACCATTAACAAGATAAAGACTATTATAAAAACAATTGAGATATTTTGGAAAATTAGAGAAGATAACTTTCCTTCTGCTTATCTTGAGAAACAAAAAAGTACAATGTTCTAAAGCCTTCAATAAAAAGGCCAATAAACTGGCAGCAGACTAAAACATACATTAAATAAGAAACACCCTTTTTAATGGACAGATTACAGCAATAGAAGTTAAATGATGAATGAAGTAACTAGCCTGCTACAATCTGGCCAATGCAGTCATAATTGTATAACCATGAGATGTGGTTTTTTACCATGGTTCTACAAGAACAGATATAAAAGCATGAGGGAAAGTGTAAGGGCCGGTTTATACTTCATGCTCAGAACACACATGCGCACGCATCCTGGTGGCCATGCATTCATTTGACGTGTCTTATGACCACATCCCTCAGAAATTAACATGATGTGTGCGCGAGTTGCAGTACCAGCAAAAAAAAATCATTTTTTGGGGGGTTTAATTGCAGTGTGTTCAAGTTGGAACGTGATGTCAGAGTCTCTGTTTACTATCAAAATGTGACAGCAAGCCGCTTTGCAGATCCTATAGGATCAATGTGCATGCTTCAATATTTCATGAATGGATGTGGTGAAGCAAAATGCTGATATACTGTACAAATGTATTTATGGTGCTTTTCAAACATGGTAATGATGGGATACATTTTAAAGGTCTCACATACCATATTCTGTGCCGCTTTTTGTTTTTTGCACCTTCACAACAGCATCAGAATGTACGGAAGCGTATTAATCACAAAACAGACCTTTTCACTGTCCCCCTAAAGCGGAAATTTTAGATTAAATCTCAAAATTTCCACTTTAATCGTGTAGTTTATTTTGTCATTAAAGTAGAATGTCATCGTAAAACTGACCCAGTTAATCACTATGTGCTTCTGGGGCTTCTTCCTGTAATGACTGCAGCAGCAATTGCCATACTGAACAAATTCAATTTATGATATTCCAGCACATTTAGAATCCTTAGATTTATGCTTGATATCACTTTCATGATGCATTTAAGTATGTATGTTACATTTTGCAGATAAATTAACTTAATTTAAATATTGAATACTGTTAATAATTACACATGTGGATGCAGCACTGTGGTGGAGCAATAGCGCTGCTGTCTCACAGGAAGTAGTGTCCCTGGTGTTCCCTGCCTGGAGTTTACATGTTTTCCTGGTGGGTTTCCACAGTGTGCTCCAGTTTCCTTCCAAAGACATGCAGGTTTTGGAGATGTTAAAATGATGCTAGTGTACATGTGTGTTTGTATCCACCTTGCATTGAGCTTATGTTTCATCCAGGGATTGTTTCTGCCTTGTGCCCGATACATGCTGGAATGGGTGCATCCCTGGACTGATGGATGAAATCATTAAACATCCTTTTCAGAGATACTGTGGCAAGGTGTCCTTGGAATTTAATGGATGTTTCAGGCAATTCACAACACAGCAAAAACAAACTTTCTCACCATGATGATATCTCGCTCTGCCACCTGGTGTAATTTTCCAGATTTACATAAAGTATGCGCACAAGTATAAAAAGTACAATGCTTGCGTAGCAGTAGTGCCTGCAGGTGCACGCATCGTGTGAAGTATAAACCCAGCCAAACAAGACAACATTACTGAGGTTTATATAAATCAGCACATTATACAAAACCAATTGCCCCTCAGATCAACACTGTCATTCACCATGTAATAAACTAAAAAAATCTGTCTTGGAATGCTAGCAATTTCAGTTTCTTATAAATGTTACCTAGAGTTAAAACAATCTGAAACACCCCAAATAAATATTTGTGTTTTCTAGTATGTTAACCACTGCAAAATACATTGATATATATAGTAAAAAACTGATTTTTAATTATTTTCAGTGTGTATTTTAAGAAAATGTTGATATACTTGTGTTTGGAATGTAAACTTACTTTTGCCATTTAAGTGATAAGAACAACAAAAAACAGGCAAAGAAAAAAAAACAGTCAGCAGGTTGAGATGACACTTCAATACCAGAATTATAAGCCATCTCTGAATTTGATTAAATATTTTAAGAACACATTTAGATAACAGGTTTACCTTTTCCATAAGCAACTTCTTACTCATAATGATGCATTTATTAAGACGCTCTTTATACTTCTCCAGAGACCTTTGTTGCTCATCTATTTGCCTCCTGAGATCACAGTTTGCCTGCAAAATAGCACAGTGATCTGTACACATCAGTAAAAATAAATCAAGGTCAAATAAAACATGTCCGCTTTTACTTTTTGCTTTGACTGTAAAACAAAAATACAAATTTTCACTTTAATTTTCAAATAGTGTTAAACAGCATTCATCAAGACACAATATGACAAAGCATTGACTCCACTCACAAATGTTTAGTGACCTATTTTAAAAAATGACTGAGCTTAAACTGCTTAACAAAACAGTCAAATACTACCTCTATATGAGGAAAAAGTAAATAAAGAACTTATTAAATTCTAGCTGGACCATCTTTGTACGGTAACAGATGAAAATACTTTATATTAATAATGACAGAATAAAAAAATGAAAGATCTGAATCGGGCTAAATACTACAAAAATGAGAACAGAGATTTAAGAAGAGGATCCATTATCTTGGTGCAGTAAATTCTACCTTTTTCAAAGATTTAGTTGAAATGAATTGTAGAATTCTGAAATTTGCAGAAAAACTGCACAATCACAAGTTAAACACAGTAAAAGAAAAGTATGCAGCCACTTAATGGATGAACTGCCTGGTGGATTTTGAGCAAATCTTTACTTAAGAAAACACACACTTATTTTAAACTTTGCCCTCCAGCATGTTAGTGTCACTAGATTTATCTGTAATAGCAACAGATCATCATGAATATCTGTGTGCTTAAAAATTATAATAAAAGTTTAAATAGCACAAAATTATCTCATGTTACACACTGTTTATTTTGTTTAGTACCCCATCATGTAAAGGGAAGACACAAAACTAAAACCAAGAAAGTCTTAAATCAAGATCACAACATTCTCATGATTCAACCGGATCCTTTTAGCATGGAGCACAAGACAGGAACCAATACTGGCCTGGGAGACAATTTAACGCAAGTGTACACACAGGAGACAGTTTAGAATTGTAGCTCCATCAGAGGCACACATTTTGGGGGGAGAAGAAAACATAAAATGAATTACCCGAAGTAAATCATCTATTCGTCCTTCCTTCTTCTCAAGATCAAGATTCTTAGTACTTTCAAGAGCAGCAATTTTAAGAATCGTTAAATCGGTCTAAAAGAAAAAAAATTAATTTAAGAGGTGTAACATTGCAAAATGTGAGAAATTTTAAATCTACTATCTAATAATGATTACCTGAACACATTTAAAGGATGACTGCTTTGGATATACAATCATATGGTCCGCAAAAGACAAGCTAGTAGGAGATGGGCTATTTTGTCGTACCTTGAATTAAAAAGGAAATATACATCAATGACTGTAAATGAGTTAAATGGAATTATGTTAACCAATTTTCCCCCCATAAGTTGCACATTAATATAATAAACAGCACTAAACACAGCAAGGAGAAGAAAAATGGCTGAACATTGAAATAAAACTCTATTTTCAGAACACAAACAAAAAAGCGGAAGACCAAATTTGAGGCCCAAACTCTGAAAAGATGATACACCTGAAGAAAAATCGCAAAAAAGATATAACAGTGCATTCACATATTAATTAATATACCATTAAGTCTCCTTGAAATGTAAAAGTAATGCAAAAGGATTGAATGGAGTCAGATTACATGGATAATGCTTAGAAGTAACTCTTTTTACACAAGTATAAATGTTTTCTGTTGAAACTACAGTATACCAAACACTTTATTTACCCTGGCAAGCTTAGAAAATATTCTATGCCTACTTATATTTTTAAACACAAATATAAATATATACTCCAATAGAAAGTTAAGGAAATAAAGTTGCCTCCATTAAAAAAAACTAAAATAAAACAATTGTCTTGGGTTATGTATTTCTGCTTTGAACAAAATATCTCTGAGCTGGGAAAAAAAAAGACCCTGCAAATTGTGCGGTGATTTAACACCCACCTAAAAATCATAAGGAATTTATTAATGGGTTTTCTGACTTATCTGATCTTATGTTAAAATATGTTTGTATCCATAATATGGGGGATTTCAATATTCACGTGTTGTGCTAATAAGCCATTGGTTTGTGACTTTTTAAATCTTATTGATTCTTTTAATTTAGTTCAATTTGTTACTTGTTCTAGGCAAAAATCGGGCCATACACTTGATTTAATTATTTCATATGGTCTATCCATTTTTAATATGGAAATAAGTGATTATGTGGTTTCTGATCATGTATCTGCTTTATTCAAAGCTTCTGTGAATTACTTGCTTAAACTAAGTGCCATTGCAAGTTGCCCATGGAGAATTACTTCCTCCATGGCTATGGATTTTAGGTGCTTTTGAAGATGCTGCCTTGTTGCTGGATCCATCTTGTCATGATACTGAGGAGCTCACCTTCTTTCAACTTTTCTAAATGAACTGGCCACTGCTGCTCCTCTTAAATCCTGGCAACCTAAGTTAAAATCCAAACCCATGGCTGAATGATACTACTCATTCAGCCGGACATGAATGCAGGAGAGCCAAGAGGAATTTGAAGAAGGATAGGCTTCAGGTATCTTTGGATATGTTGAAGAGGAAGGAACTGAGTCACGTACCAGTCAACAGTTAAGGCAAAAACATTTAAATATTTTTCCAATATTGTTACTAAGAACTACCATAACCCTGGTATGCTCTTTAACACTATCAATGCTGCTCTTAACTCTGCTCAGATGTATAAGCTATACCTCATTACCGACACCTGTGAGGAAATCTTGCACTAATTTGTGAATAAGGTTAAAGCGATTACAGTGCATATTGTATCTTCCTCATATGATCCATCAATTTCTGCCTCTCCTTCAGCTTTGTCTACAGGGTTTGAGGTAGTGTATCTCTCTTTTACTTATAGTGCAATTGGTCATATGAAAGTAATTGCTGGTCTTACCGATATTCTTCCTCCTTGTCTTATTATAGATACTTTTAAGACTATTGGTCTAACTATTCAAGCTATCATGAATTGCAGTTTAACTTCAGGCTCTGGTTCCTGATCAGTTTAAGCATGCATTAGTACAACCAATAATTAAAAAAAAAAAAAAACTAATTTGGATATTTGCACTGCATCCTTGAACCACTTCAGCCGTGCTTTAAAGCCCTTCATGGTACCAAGTTTGCCTTTTTAAAAGGTTTTAATGATCTTCTTTTAATTGCCAACTCTGGCGATACCCCAGAATGACGAAGCAAAAAAGGATGAATTCTTTCAAATGTATTGAAAATAAATATCAAAATGACATGAGTATTTATATCCTTTGCTATGACAACTAAAATGTGCCTCGGGTGTAGTGGATTGGACTGATAAGGAAAGGCACACGTTCATAAGTTGAAAATCTTGCAGTTGAAAATGTGTATCAGAGCATAAGGTAAACCATGACTGTGAAATGGCTTAAGCCATTTTGAAAACGGAAAAAAGGAGGCGTAAGGCGGTAGTATTTAAATGGTTTCTTTAAATTTTGCTCCACATGTATTCCACCTGTCAATTTTAAAAATTTAAACAGTTTATTTATATAAAAGGTACATTCCTATAGAATAAGGAAGGCACTACAATTCAAAAGCAGAAATAATGGTCTGCAACCTATTCCGTAGTATTTTTTTCTGAGATGGAATATATCAGCCTTTTATAATTTATTTTAAACTTGAGATTTAACATTACTTATTTCTCATCTGACAAATGCTGTAAACAAGTGATTAAAATTAACATTTTAAAAATGATGACAATGATATGGATCAAGAAAGGACAAAAGATGTTCAGCTACTTATATTTGCAATAGGCAATAAAAAAAAAAAAAAAAAAAAAAGTAAAGAAAAATTAAGATAAAGAGTGCCATATGTGCTAGAATCACCAACATATACACATAGATACATGAATACCAGACACAGATAAACATTCCTTGTTGAATAATTTATATTTTAAAAATGTATGACTTACTGCTGAAGAGGGAGTGGAATGTGAATGGGAATTCTGAGGAGATCGAATGACAGGAGGCATGCCTCGTACTGGACTTGAGCCATTTCCTCCTTGGAACTACAAAAAAAAACACTGAATTTAAAATCACTTTTGACATGTAAAAATGTACCCTGTCAAAAATGAAATATAAAAAGCACATTCAAGAAAAGACTACACATAAAGAAGCATAATAGTTAAAAAGGACCAACATCCAGAGAATTTACAGTATCATAATTGAACGCCATATACATGGGGAACAATATATTGTCATCAACATATGTTTAAGACCCAAACTTACATCAAAGTAATCACTAATTTTAGGTCCACGAACAGCAGCTTTTCCTAAAAAACAAACAATAGAAAGGAAAACCCAAGTGTTAATGAGGATCTCTTTATATTATAAATAAAAACTGGTTAAATTTTAATGACTACTGACATTAAGACAACATTAATACCAAAACAAAATTAAAATTGTGTTCTTAAAAAGAGAAATACTGTATTTTATAACTGTATACTGAAAAACTACACATAAATTTAAACAAAGACATAAATTAGTAATAAAACTGGCAAGAAAATAAAGAGGAATTAAAATCCTTTACTTTCCATTACATAGAATATTCCTGACAAGTTACTTAAAGCAAGTGAATTAGATTGATATGAAACTAGGTCATTCATAGCATTTACAAATGATGTATATGGACACCTTGGTTGCTTTCTGTCTGGTTTTCTGCTTTACGTTTTCTTCCCCTTGATGCCTCAGACTTCTTTTCTGGTGTCTGTAAAACAAAATATTCAAGTTTAATCACATTTAAATTTTGCATTCACAAACAACAATGTTAAAAATTGAATTAAAATTAATACTACTTTGAGATAGTAATGCAACAATACCGGAATTTTTATATTCAGTATCAGTGAAATTTTATGATACCCGATACCTTAAGATGCCATGGCAAAAACAGATGGATTTTTGTTTAAGTGCCTTCATTATTGAAGTGAACAATATTATGCCATTTTCTGTAATACAGTATAAAATACACAATACTAAAAGTAACAACAGCTTTAAAATACTGGTATTTCCATCAAGTACCTACCCAAGTTATTATTTAAGCAAATAAGTATTGGAATTCATGGATATCAAAAAACAATGCAGAGTTTGTACATCAATGTGTGGAAGAGGAGGGGTGTTAACAACAAATAGGGTTTATAATCTTGGGAGAAGACTCAATACAGGAGTCAAAGAATGTCATCATCATTAACTAGATAGAACTTTATCTAAGCATGTGCATATTCTAAATTTATTTTGAAATATTCTGTCCAGAAACTGAAAAATACTGCATAAAATCCCTAATAAATCTAAAAAGTCAAACACTATATGTACAGTGTTATATAATTCAGGATATTTCCATTTAAATAAATTCTTTAAAGCTGTTTTTGTAACATGATGTTTATAAGTTTAGTTTATCAGTAAACCACTCGGTTAGGTTTTTATATTTTGCTTTTGAAGATTTTTACATTATTAGCCAATTAAAATATTAAGAGTAAATTGATAACGGATGAGTCAAATTAATTCACTCATAATGCTTTGTTTTTCCAAATCTGTTCTTTTGTCCCAACTTTAAAGCTTCTTTTGTGATATCAAACTTGTCAGTTTTAAATGAACCTTTTATATCATAACTCCTGTAAAACAGCATTTGTTTGGATGTGTAAGGTTTATGTGTGTAATCACATTTTGTTATTACTTATGTCTGTGTACAAATCAAGAATTAGAAAATTACTTGGGCTGTCATTAACTGTAATCAAATAATTTATAATTAAGGATGCATTACATTTAACATTGCATTCAAATTTATGACGTGCTTTCAGCTTATGGCTTATACTAGTATACGGTAGTTTGAATTTGTGTCATTCATTTGGCTTGAAGGCAGTGTTTCCAGGTTGATATTTAACAATGAAGTATGACACTTTTTGTCCTGCTAACTGCACACCTCTGTTAAAGTACAGTATATGTCGCATTAATAGAAAGACATACCTTGTCCTTCAAAGCACTGAAACACTAAATAGATTGTATTTTGGTATTAACAAAATGGAACAACTCATGCTATCGCTAGTGTAGACAAACCAGATAACCACTTAGTTTAAGCCTTGTTTCGATATTTACTTGCTGCAACTGTGGTTTGCATTGGCAGTCCTCCCACATACCACAGTCCACTACACGTAAATTTGAAAGTGTGCAAGTTCCCTCTCCTCAATTTGTGACACTGAACAGCATGCAAATTGGACAGATGTTTATACACATGGACATTTGTAGAAGTGCTCACTGCAGCTCAGAGTATGCATGCGAAGCCTCTATTCAATTATCCATTGTAAGCCGTTTTTATATGTAGCTTTAATTCACGTTTTTCTCATGTATGAATGTGCCTATCCACTTGCAATCATGCATGAATGCAGTACTGAGCTTCTCAGTACTACCAACACTGCAAAAAAGCTGGTATTGTTACGTTTTTCAGACCTTTAGTACCGAAACAGACCACTGTAACATCTCTACTTTAAGGTATATAGGCCAAGAAATTAAAAAATAAAAATAAAAAAAAACCACACAAAATCATCAGGACTTAGAAGTGCATGGTTAGACAGTTTCCAACGGCAACTTAAATCTCTTAACTAGGAACTTAGCACCCCTGAAACAACTAAAAAGTGATTTACTCATAATTAACTGACCAACAGAGGTTTAATTACATGCATTACATTATAAAAAGATTTGGACATGGCACGGAGATCTGTTGTTCAATGTAAAAAAGTACTAATGGAATATTAATGTATAGCTATGCTAATGGTACATTAAACGAAAACACTTTTTATTTAAAAATAGGTGTATTTAAAGTGTTTAGATATGTGCCATTAACAAAAAAATATTTGATGTTGCACTGAATAAAATCTTTATAATATTTAACCCAGTTTCTAAAAAATATTCCCTTATGATCCTTGTTAAACTATTAGATTTCCCCCTTCTGCATCATTACCTCTTACTTATGCAAAGACAATAAGAACATGAGTTACTCTGCCAAGGCACTCCATTACAAAACCAAATACACAATTAATGGTATTTCATGAAGTTAATGTGTAGGTTTCTCACACTGTCAAGATGATCAATGGATGTTGTGAGACCATTCTTTAATTCTTCAAGGGTTAATATGGAGTAAAAGGTAATTTTAAAGCAGAAAAACAGGCAGAAAAAATAACTGGAGTCCCACTGGAAAGAAGCAACGGTACAGTGAGAAAAGAAAAGGCAACAGTGTAAAAAAAAGTTTTGGATTGAGGGGGATCCCAACAAATAATTTTGCAAAAATAAAAACATACATTCTTTAACCCTCTAAGATCTAAGACTTTTTTTTTTCTTTTTAAGCATTCTGCAGTGTTTTTGAAGTCTGCCCATTTGTCACATAAAATTAGAGTTTTACCCCAGGTGTTACATATCTTCTTTTATTGGCACAAGTAGTACAAATGACTAGTATAACCATGTACACGTTATAGCTTACCTAATACATTTGTGGTATAAATGGCCAAAAACTGGTCAAACACATTTAAACTTTCAGTCTACCACTGAAAAAAATGCTAACACACTGAAAAATCCAACAGTTTAGCGAAAATAAAATTGCAAAGACGTGCCTTCTATTCCAGTATCACTCAACATTTTTCACTCAGAACTCAATTATGTACATTTCTTTATTTATATAAGAAAATAGGAATATGATTTACATGTCCCACTGTTCAAAACGGTTCCTGTCCAGAATGAGACAAAGTAGCACAACAGGCTCCTTGCATTGTCAAGCAGTTTTCTGCCAGCGGTCCATACATTTCCTTCTCCCAGATGTACCCTTTATACCGGGACAAATGATGGTTGAAACTCCAACAAAGCAGAGTGTACCTGAATTGGAGGCGTCTGCAAGCACACACCACATAATTCAGCTTCACACAGTTTGTTTTTCACTGGCTCTATATCCTGTGCTTTGCAATTCTCATTGTGAAGTATACAAAAATGTGTCATTAATGTCAATAAAATGTAAAAATGTGCAATACTATATAGGAATTATGAAGTGGTTGGTATAACATTAAGTTTATTAGAAAGATCAACCCCTCTGACGTGTATATTGTACTAAATTACTGTGTTCTGCCATGGAATATTTTTTTATAACTCACCGTCTATCATCACCCTTTACTATCCTTTGCACGGTGTCCACTGGGTACGAATCAAGTATAGATAGTATTTATATAAATGCAGATGTATATATGTGGGTAAATGCAAATATTTAAGGTGTTTGCATATCTTCACATAGGTCCAAACCTTCTAGAAAATGCAATTATTCATTCAATGCAAAACATTTAAGCTGGAACAAACTGTCAGCATTATCATCATCAAAATAGCACTTCGTTGACAAATGTTATTTGCCACTGCACACCTTATCAATCACTCTGTGTAAATGAGTAACGATCCATTTACTCTGTAGTCATGCCCTTTTCCTGATGATCCGTTTAATTTGTTGTAATACAAGCCTTTTCTAAGACAAAACAGAGGATGAAGCAAAGCTATACAAATGAAATTTCTACCTGCCGGCTTTGCAATTGGGAGCACCTCTTGCTTATACTACCATACAGTTAGGTCCATAAATATTTGGACAGACACAACTTTTTTCTAATTTTGGTTCTGTACATTACCACAATGAATTTTAAATGAAGCAACTCAGATGCAGTTGAAGTGCAGACTTTCAGCTTTAATTCAGTGGGGTGAACAAAACAATTGCATAAAAATGTGAGGCAACTAAAGCATTTTTTTTAACACAATCCCTTCATTTCAGGGGCTCAAAAGTAATTGGACAAATTAAATAACTGGAAATAAAATGTTCATTTTTAATACTTGGTTGAAAACCCTTTGCTGGCAATGACAGCCTGAAGTCTTGAACTCCTGGACATCACCAGATGCTGGGTTTCCTCCTTTTTAATGCTGTGCCAGGCCTTTACTGCAGCGGCTTTCAGTTGCTGTTTGTTTGTGGGCCTGTCTGTCTGAAGTTTAGTCTTCAACAAGTGAAATGCCTGCTCAATTGGGTTAAGATCAGGTGACTGACTTGGCCACTCAAGAATTTTCCACTTCTTTGCTTTAATAAATTCCTGGGTTGCTTTGGCTGTATGTTTTGGTTCATTGTCCATCTGTATCATGAAACGCCATCCAATCAATTTGACTGCATTTATCTGGATTTGAGCAGACAGTATGTCTCTGAACACCTCAGAATTCATTCGGCTGCTTCTGTCCTGTGTCACATCATCAATAAACACTAATGTCCCAGTACCACTGGTAGCCATGCACGCCCAAGCCATCACACTGCCTCCACCGTGTTTTACAGATGATGTGCTATGCTTTGGATAATGAGCTGTTCCACGCCTTCTCCATACTTTTTTCTTGCCATCATTCTAGTAGAGGTTGATCTTGGTTTCATCTGTCCAAAGAATGTTTTTCCAGAACTGTGCTGGCTTTTTTAGATGTTCTTTAGCAAAGTCCAATCTAGCCTTTCTATTCTTGAGGCTTATGAGTGGCTTGCACCTTGCAGTGTATCCTCTGTATTTACTTTCATGCAGTCTTCTCTTTATGGTAGACTTGGATATCGATACGCCTATCCCCTGGAGAGTTTTGTTCACTTGGTTGGCTGTTGTGAAGGGGGTTCTCTTCACCATGGAAATGATTCTGCGATCATCCACCACTGTTGTTTTCCGTGGACGCCCAGGTCTTTTTGCGTTGCTGAGTTCACTAGTGCTTGCTTTCTTTCTCAGGATATACCAAACTGTAGATTTTGCCTCTCGTAATATTGTAGCAATTTCTCGGATGGGTTTTTCCTGTTTTTGCAGCTTAAGGATGGCTTCTTTCACCTGCATGGAGAGCTCCTTTGACCGCATGTTGTCTGTTCACAGCAAAATCTTCCACATGAAAGCACCACACCTCAAATCAACTCCAGGCCTTTTATCTGCTTAATTGATAATGACATAACGACGGACTTGCCCACACCTGCCCATGAAATAGCCTTTGAGTCAATTGTCCAATTACTTTTGAGCCCCTGAAATGAAGGGAGTGTGTTCAAAAAATGCTTTAGTTGCCTCACATTTTTATGCAATCGTTTTGTTCACCCCACTGAATTAAAGCTGAAAGTCTGCACTTCAACTGCATCCGAATTGTTTCATTTAAAATTCATTGTGGTAATGTACAGAACCAAAATTAGAAAAAAAGTTGTGTCTGTCCAAATATTTATGGACCTAACTGTATATGAAACTATTCTGTAAGTTCAGACCAAAATACCCAACAGGAATGTGCCAATCAAAGTGTGCATAGATACACGTCTCAAGACTTTTTTTTTCCCCCCCTGACTTTGAAGTGACACCAGAGATGCACGGATTACTCTACAGAGAGATAATTTTCAGAGCTGCAGTTGTGTGCTTTCAGGCACATTTTACTGTTTCTCCCCCCTATTATGAAATCAATAAGGACTTAAATATGGACAGGACTGCCAACTTCTGAATACTAAATATTAGTGTAAAATTTCAAATATGTTTTTAAAATGTTCGTGTTCACATAAACCACCCTGTATATTGAAAATACAGAACTAAAATGTAGCGTAGAATTCCAGTTTAACTGCATTTTCATAGATGTTTATTTTTTTGACAGATGAACATTAAATTATCAGGAAGGAATTATATTAAAATGGTGAAAATCTTTCAACACCTGCTTAAAGAGTTGTAGAGGCATGCAGTAACTGTTGCTACATTACAGAATGAAAAACGTCTGTCGTTATTAAAACAAAGCAAAACAAGCTTTCGTTGAACAAGGCAATGGCCACCACTTGCAAAGATAAACGTACTATACGGAGGGGAAAACAGTATTTTCATACCACAGTGCCCAAAGCCTTTTATTGCAATGAATACAATGATAATACATACCATTCATGCTTAAACTGAAACAAAAATGTGGACAAACAACAATAACAGCTTAATAAAAAAATTTCTACTGATTGAACATATCAACAATGTATAGATTGGTTTGAACAATTGAGAAGTGCCAGACACCAATACAGAATCAAGATTGACAGTGCTTGGTTACTTCATAACACCTGCAGCTGTTGTGCATAAAATTATTACAAAATGCATTTTTTTCTATTGATCTCATGTCACAAGACTTTTGTAATACCAACAAGGAAATAAACTCCTCTGTCTAGTTAAAAGAATCATACAAGCAGAACACCAACTTAAAAACCAACCAATTATGGGCTGCATGTTTTGCTTTGTCTTGAATGAATTAGCACTTTCCTGTATGCCTTGCGTAACCTATAAATTGCATTTGTATGTTCCTCCTTAAAATGTGTTGTTCTGTGAAACTGATCTAATGTTGATAAAGGAAAAGCTTAGAAAGATCTTTGATCCTAATAACTCAGATAAGTTCCCTGAAGCATTCGGCAAGGCATTTCCTGTTCCACTAATGGAAATGAGTTTTTTAGAAGAATATAGAGCCCACTATGTCATTTTAAAATGTAATGGCACTTTCTTGTGACCATATTACTGGAGATAAAAATCAGCAAATAATTCAGCACCACTTGTTTCAGTAAAAAGTGCCTAATGGACAATGTGATACATGTGATTGGAGAAGTAGGTAGGCTTTTGTAGTTTGGCTATCAATAGCAACAGATCACAGGTGGATTAGGCAAGGCTGTTAGAGGGCACGGTCTTCTGTGAAAGGATTAGTTTTTAAATGTGATTTAATTTCTGGTGTTCTTTAGGTATATATTTCGTGAACTGCTCCTAGCTTGGCTGCAAGATTTGTTTAGAAGAAGATCTAGCATAAAACAAAAAAATTTACACACAAAGGCTATTACAAGAATTTAAAAATAAACTGCTGTGTTGAGGGCTTGTGTAAACAAAGCTGAATCAGCTAGAACAGATTTCTCGGGTCAAGTGTGTACAAGTTCCTGTGAGAGTCCATGGTTGGCACATGTGTGAACAAAAGATGGAAAATGGCTAAAAAAACGTGCTTTGTTGTGCCTTATTCTACAACTAGCTTAAAAAATCCAGAATTAATTCTGCACATACAGCACTATACATTATTTTTCAATTTGTGTATTTTTTTTTGGCTTTGCATGACAAATTGTAATTAGCGTTTAATAGCTCAAACTTTGGGCCCTATTATGCATTATATGGCCAAGTTGATTATTTCTCAATTGTACCATGGACCTCACTCTCCTCTGAAGTTCTATTTTGTTATTTTTACTGAACACTGCAGGCTTCACTTATACAAAATTTGGTGTCACAGACTAGGATGTGCTCATATAGAGCTCCAACTGCAGAAACAAAAAACTAATGTGCTATACTTTTTCACATTTTGTGTTAGCATGTTGAATTTTAATACATTCAGTGAATATTTCTAAATATAAATTATTTAATGGAAAAGAAAAAACATAATACTATAGGTGCCTGTGACTCAAAAAAAATTTACTCTCTCCCAGTGAATGGGTATTTTGTTCAGGCTTCCTCAAGCCAGGTGATTAGCAGTTTTCAGCTGCTTTTTAAAGAATCAATGGCAGGAGTTTAGCAGAAACACAAGCTTTACTTTCAAACCAATGCATTGTGTGTTTGATTAAATGTTATTTTTTTCTTGCTGTTGATAAACATTCTCATATCTGCTACCAAGTGATGTAGATTTTAATCCAGAAAAACAAAAGGCAAAAATTGAAGTTGTATTTCTTCAAGCCCTGAGCAATATAGAAAACTAAAACTAAGCTGGACCTTGCACATGAATGCTGGTATTGATGGAATAATGTGAGCAGTTATATTTCTATTGAATAGTTTGTGATGAGGCCCACAAAAGGTACTTTTATGTTTAAATGTTTTTTAGTTTTAGTCCTTAACATTACTTTGAGAAACTGGATAATAAACTGTACAGAAACCCCAAAATCCATCTCTAACTCACAGAATGGTTTTAATTTTGCCACTTCCAGAGTGTACTAACAAGATGGCCAAAAATAAAAGTTGAAGTTAAAGACAAAAAAATAGAAATTAATGGATTGTAGGTTTTAGAAAAAGTAATTTGAACCAAATTAACAAGCCCAAAATGCATACTGAAATTCAATCTAAAAATAGGCAAAGTTTTGACTCCCCAAATACTACATATCCCATTGAAACTGAACTAGCTAGAAGTGCAAGAAATGTTTTCTACACAATTCAAAATCTTAAACACTGGAACTGTTGCAATGTCATCTTATAAAGTAACATTATTATCATATCAATCAAATGACTGCCAACAGGTCCACTGCCACCAAAGAGACGCAGACAGCACTGAAAATGGCGGTGTCCCACAAGAAATAAAATGATGGGAAAAAAACAAAATAAACAAACATCCCTAACATGTTCAAAATGAAAATACATAAATACATCATTAAAATGAATTCTGCACATTTACATAAACTTCAAAACAACAAAAGTTTTTCATTTTATCTTTCAAAAATAGCCATTTTTTTCCCCCACAGACAACACTGAAGGAATAAACGGGACATTTATTTTCAGTGCCTCTACATTTTTTACTGATAGATCTGGCTGAAATGAAAAACATCATGGTGAAGTAAAAAGAACACAACCAGTGGATAAAATGCCCAAGATAAACATTTTATTTTATTATGGGTGGGACAAGAAGTAAATGTCTACCAAACATGTTAACTCTTATAACCTGCAATGCCGTAGCTTATTAAAGCATATACAATATTTAAAGTTGCATTCACAAATAAGGAGCTCTTTGAAAGTGACAATGTGGCATTTATCAAAATTCTCTTATGGCTCAGCTTAAAATTAATTGGTTTAGCTTGTGTACTACCAATTTCTAAAATACAAAGTTACCATTTGCTTAAGTGTTTAAGACATTCAAATGTCATTGTTGCAAGTTACTTTTAGGTTATCAACGTTCTCAAACACATGAAATAAAAAGCCTTACATAGGTGCCTCTATTCTCTTACCTCTGATTCTTTGTCACTTAAAGATCCAAGACTACCAAAGCTGTGATTGGAACATTCGTTGTTTGTCAAGGCCTGAAAATAAAAAGACATGCTGGTGAAAAGTATGTATGTAAAAGTGGTGATGTACCAAAATGAAAATTCTAGGCCCAAGATTAAATTTTAGAAAACACTAGGCCAAATACCTTTTTTCTCTATCTCATTTATTGATTGCCCATTTATTTTTGTATCACTGTATGCCACCCAAATTAAAACAATTTCAAACTGTATAAAAAAAAAATACTGAAGTCAACCTTTCAAGGAGGGCATATTTAAAAATTGAAGTGAAATTATGTATGCAGGAATCAGGAATTGACAAACCATAAATGGATAAGGTAGCCTAATTAGGTGCGAGCTTTGCAAATTTGGTAATCCAGGCCTGCTTTCTGACAGCCCAGCTTTACATATGAAACTTACTATAGCGATGTTTATTTCTAAAATGTTATACATGAGAGCATTGCATTCTTCTACTACAATACAAGTCAGCATTTCGGGAGATTATATTTTGGAAAATAGATGATTTTTACAGGATTAAATCATATTGATGTGTGGTCTTTTCCCAAAATGAAGTGAAATACTCCAATTTCCAAACTCTCCAATTTTGCTTGCCGACTTAATTTAGACCTCATCAATTAGTTTCTCTGTCAAAAATATCAATGCCACTGTCAGGGTTAATTCTGGAAGTGCTTTATGTCCTTTACAGTCATACACCTTTACCCATCCACAACCATAGATCTACTGTATGAAGAGCTGAATTAAAATTCGTCACACTTGGATCATTAAGGAGGCCCTCGTGTTAGTAAATATTAGGTTTATGCTTCACACTCAACATTTTTCACCATGTATACAAGTTAATGTCCATTTTCTAAAGATGAACACTTGATTTATGACAGGGACATTGTTAGAATATTCAAGTTATCAGATGTGATCAATAAGCTGATGAATATTTAAGGTTGTTTTCCCAGCTGTAGTAAGCTCTGTCAGTTGAAAGGAGCTACATGCTGTATCAGTAAACATTTTTGTTTCTAAGTTGTACATTCCATTAAATGACTCAGTACTGCATCAGTATTTGTTAAGACATTGCAGGCTGAATAGTAAACAGTCTGTTAACGTGCTTTTTCAAATTATCCTAAAAAGAGTTTTGCCTGAAAACAAAAGGACCACTTATTTGTGGTTACTGGACACACTGCATAGAGCATTGAACGTTATCAGACTTGTTTATGATGGTGTTGCTAAAAAAATTTCTTTCAGTATTTGAAAAGTTATTTTCTATTTATCGTTGTCATAATGCTGTTTGCAATTATGATTCCTTTCACTTGTAATTGGTATTGAAGTAATAGTGGAACAGATCACATTATCCTCTCCTTTACTGTTGTCAACTCCCATAATTAGGTGAACATTAATTACTACTTTATTTATATAGCGGTAAATGATGAGAATTAAGTTGTGTATGCATTCAGACCCATTAAACAAAAGCAGCGAAGGGAGAGTGAGTGACATACATAATAAAGAGAAACCAACTTCATATATTTTTGCAAGTCTTCCTTGACCTTTGATGACCTTTTGCTTCATTTTCAGCCCTTGTTCATCATTCTAGCAACCCATTTACCCAGCCTCTCCTCAAAATATACTATTCGGGTAACAGTGAAACCCCAACAATGCCACAGTTAGAAAAAATTCTGTGCACAGCAAAAACCCAACACATGTCATTGCATCTAATTTTTGCTACACCCTCTTCACAATCAGTGCGGTACAGTCAAGTATATTCCAGGCCTTAGAAAGTAGTAGTGGTAGTCTGGCGCACTGTGTCTTCAAAAGCAACGCCAAAGTTTATCATACATGAAGAATTGGGTCTTTCGTTTTTATCAGTTTGTTTGTGATTAAGAAAATATTGCATTAAGCAAAGATCTGAATCATCAGGTAGTCTGTCGGCTTTGCCAGCTTATACATTTTTAAATAATAAACAATGACGTACAGTATACAAGTCCACCAATCAATGTACACTTTAATGCTGACAAACAGGGGATGTACCCTTAAACCAGCATTAAAGGGTAACTGAAGCAACAGCTTGGCTAAATTACCATGGATGTAAATGACCACTTTCCCATGTTTTAAATTTGTATAACTCCCATGATTTAGAAATTTTAAACTCATGCATGATGTATACACAAAAATGAGGTAATTTATTTCAAAAATTAGGAAATTTACGATGTTAATGTGACCAGAGTCTGCTTGTCCAGTTGCTTTGTCTATTCCTTGGCTGACAAGTCTTATTGAGCCACACTGCTAATCAAGCTCATCTTCAGAGCTGCTGTATTTTCTAACAGCAATGGAAACAGTACCACATATACAAACAAACAAATTTGCCATTTTTACCTAAAGATTTTTGATGACCAAAAATTTGGCACGCCCCATGAATTAAAGTTTTAATTGTGATCCTTTGATAAGTAGTACTTTAAAATTAAAAATAACAGGGAAATCCAAAATAAATATATATATGTGTGTGTCAGTCGGTGAGGAATGAAAAATCCACCCAGGGAAGGAAAGATCAAATACAAATTTTAAACATTTTCTGACAAGGGAGAAGACAGAGTTTTTCACAAGCTAAAATTCCACTTTACTTTCAAATCTGGCAATAAACCTCGCACCTGAAAAAACTAATAGAATACTGTACATCCAAAAAGGTATGACTGAAAAGTTTTAATTTCCTATAAATATGCAATATATAGAAATGCAGGTGGATGATGTATACGCTGTCGGGCACACCCCAGTTTGTGAAACTCAAGGACTGATTCTCATACAGACGTGAACAACACTGGATCACCACAAGGAACAGTCATGTCTTCCTTTTCTTTTTACTTTATATACCTCAGACTATAAAAACAACATTCTTACAACATTACCAAACCAAATCAGCTAGCTCTTCTTGATCTGTGCAGAACTGGGACTCTATGCTGAGGCACGAACGAATCTCTGCGATTTTCACCCTATAACGGACATCAGCCCAATCACCTGGGAAGTCATTACTGCTGTATATACTCGTTATTTCATTCTTTCAGTCATTACCCACAGCTCATGACTATAGGTAAGGATGTGGATGTAGATTGACTAGTAAAGTGTTAGTTCTGTCTTTAGACTCCATTTCTGCTTCACCAGTTATTACATAGCTACAGTTACTCCAATATGTTGGGTCTCATGTTCCCTTTTTCTGTCACCTGTGAACAAAATCCCAAAAATTCTGCTCCTTTAAGGGTAGCTCTTCTCCCTTTACCTGAAGAGAATAATCCAGTTTTTAGCCCCCAAGAGAAAAACATGAACTCAAACTTGGTCAGAGGTCACGAGGGACAGCTATAGATAACAGTGAAAATCCTGTGTATAAGATAACTAGTGAATGGGCTCAAACTAAAAAGGCAAAACACATATCACCCAAGTTTCATTTACAAAAAAAGTTTTCTAACAAATATTACAAAGATAATACTTTATGCAGATTTGTCAATAAACTAAAAATTTTCTTGCTTTTGAAAATCACAATATAAAACAAATGGATATAATGGTGTGTCCACATTGAAAAGAAAGCCAATGAGGGGAATCTTGGTGGTACAAAAACGTCTCCCCCTTCAACCCCTGTGAGCAGGGTAGTTTTTTTATAGCATGGTTCAAAGCTTATTTGGGCATCCCATTGATTTTATAAAAAAAATTTAAAAAAATTCAAACTGTTAGCTGCAAGTACAGTTAAATCCATTAGTCTTTGACGCGGCAAAGGTACTACATAGTAACACTCTTTATGGAAACAGTTTTTTGCATAGGATAATAATGACCAACTCAGCTGCTCCAAGTTTACTCAGTGTCACTATGGAGTCCATCCCTGTTTGATGCACTAAAGATAAGCGATATGCAGCCTGTATAAAGCTTCATTTAAAAACATGCACTATACTCTGTTTATATTAACTCTTTTAGGGCTAATTTTTTTTTTGTTTCTTTTCTCCCAGGGCTGAATATTTTTCCAAAAACTAACATTTTTTAAAAAAGAACACAAAGCAATTGTTTAACATATCAAATCAACAAAAAATATTTACTTTTGACAAATGTTACTGTCTTGCATGTTGCATGAGCCTGCATACTCTATGATTTCACATACATATCACATACATTTTACACAGCAAAGTCTGATCTCGCTCAAAGCAGCCAATTTCAGTCATTGCCACATTGCACTCCTTACAATATGTGTTGCTTTGGTGTCTATTTTTCAGTTGTCTGTTGCTGCACTTTCTCACATATATTGTTAGTGTGTACTGTAGAGAGACAAGTCACCCATTTGCCATCGTGCCATGCCACTGCCACCAAGTTTTCTGCCTGCATGAAAACCGTATTGTCACCTCTTTTCAACTTCTGAAACTTTATGAACTTTATGTATGGCATTATAGCCTGGCTCACCCCATGGGAATTGCTTCTGTTTATTACAGAAGTGAATAAAACTTTGCAGCAGCACGTACCTAAGCCACCAGGGGACAAAACACGTTTGGACCAATGCTCCCTGAAGTTATATCACCAGTTCTGTCCCATCTCTATTTGTAATGCCACAGCGCGCCTTTCATTGTGGGTTTCCACTTTGAAAAACAAGAATGCGATGCAAACGCAGCCCGCGATTCAAAAAAAATCTCTGCCTACCTGTTTGTCTCATCTGACAGTAGCTGAAAAGCAGCATCAGGAGAGAGCAGCCTGAAGTACAGCAGCTGGTGATCTGTCATGTCCAACAGCAAGCCATGCCGTCTTGTAAACTCCAGTAGCCAGATCGGCTCTCAACGGATCAATGTCTGTGTATTTATCCCATGCGAACCTTGCCGTAGATGCATCGGCTGCGTGAAGGCACTCAACTGGCAGCAGATCCGCTGGCGCGGCATCGGCTAGTGTCTGATCAGCTGATGCCTGCTTCTCACTCTCTTGCTCGATCTCCTGATCACTGCCAATAAAATCCGATTCTGAAAAATCAAGAGTCCGACTCCACGATAATGCGCAAAACATCGTCTGCCGAGTGTTTTCTTTTCTGCACTTGCTTCGCTGCCTTTTCACATGTCGGTGCCATCTTGCCTTTGTTTACATTTCGCAACTCACGCACACGCAAGGTTTAGTTGCCGAGTCAACGAGTCTAGCATTCTTCCAAGCACAGAGGGAATGCCTGTGATGTGACAGTGAGATTTGTCGCCATTAACAGCTGATTGTCGCCCCCTATCCCTGGATGTCGACTTTTGTCGACATTAGCCTTCAACCCCTCCTGTCGACAAAAGTCGACATCCGCCCTAAAAGAGTTATATAAAAAAAAACAAAAAACTTAGCAGTGTGAATTTACTAGTTTACTTGGCTTCAGATTACGACTAGAAGGAAGATAAAGTAAAATGCCAAATTATGGACCAGATTAACAGGTGACAGTTAATACTTTAGGTTAATACTTTAAATAATATTTTTAAATAGAATGCAATGTTCTTTTGAGATAAATTTGATACAGTGCATTTTAGAATTATTATCCACTAAAGTGATCATTGCACATAATATGAAAAAAAAAGTTGAGAGTATTTAAAATTTTTATTTTTGACGGCCCAAGGATAAAAACTATCTGCAAATCTTTTGAAACCATTCAAATATGTAAAGGCCTCTTTAGAATTAGATATTACGACATCTGTAAGAACTTGTCGACAAACTTTCTAGAGACAACTATTCACATGCTCTACAAAGTAGCAGCATTTCTCAGCCAAAGCTTATTTTTATCATCAAATTTTATTACAGAAAGGCAAAATGACAGGATATAATCAATAAAACGAACATAACATACAAAGGAACCCAAAGCTTCTATTTCTATATCTTTTATTTAAGCCGACCGCAAAGGCGCAGGAACAAGAAGAAATTTGTAATAATCGCACCTTAATGCAACGGCATTAAATCAAAGACGGCAGTGAAGTTCACTGGACAGCTGTTAGCAGCCTTTTTCCTCACAGAGCTAGTGAGAAGATGTGGAGATGCATGTATACTTGGTTGCAGTGTGCTGGTATTAACAAAAACTGTGAGCTGTGGAGTGTTTAACAGTAATATGCCTACTGGAAAAGCTTATGTTTTAAGTAAAAATTATATATGTGCAACTTGTACGTGGACAGCGCCTACTTTCCATGTCCATTCCACATTTATGTGGAATGAATAGCAATTATTAATATTGCTCATACTTTTATTTCCTTACGGAACAGTAAGCAGTTGCCTACTTATAAAGCTTTAACAAGACACACGTTGCTTACACTGCTCTTTTTATGTTCCTTTCTGTGAAAAAGACGTGCGGACTTGCGCTCAGAAATTATTAAAGTCGCATTGAAAGATCTAACAAATAATAACCAATAACAAATAACTAATCTAAAATACTAACAAAAGCAGAATAATTGCAAAAAAGTGAAAAGGATAACTAGGCCAAAGAGGAGAAAGCTTCAGCCACTTTCTTGTACTTGATCATGTTAAACAAGCTTATCAACATGCCTTTTTATCCTTAATGGTTATGGAAACAATGCGTTTCTGTGGGCGGGAGCAGGACAAACAAGGCCAAGTGCATGTAAGAGCAGGTGGGCGTGAGATGAAGTACTGCGGGAGCAGTTTGGCCCGAGTTTAAAAAGAAATCAGTCCCATGCAGACCTCGAAACCAGTAGGCCCACCTAGCATCCTCATTTCTGCTTGCACTCCCGACGCCATTTGCACCACCTCTTGGATCTGATGATAATTCAAGAAGTCCCTGGAGGTCTCACTATATTGGTATGTTGTGGATCCGCTGGTAACCGCTAGTAATGCCCATATGGCATTGTATTCCAATATTTATCAAGTCCGTACGACTATACAAATCCATCGTAGCACACCTCTCACATATACACACATTAACACAACAAAGCACCGAAACAGAGAGCCGAGAGCCATGCACACCACCACTGTGGCAGAAAGTTGCCAAAAATAAAATCATCAGTCCTTGACAAAAGCACCACCACAGACAGAAGAGGATTTTATGTAAAAGGTGTCCAGTTTCAAGAAGTTAATGGATAGTTAATAAATTCAAGTTAAGGAAATTTATTTGTAGATTTAAATATTTAGTATACATTTGTGTGCTTCAAGGCAGAACACATTCTTAAATCAATCATGTATCTTGGAGTCAAGGGCAACAAAATCATGACAATACGGTAATTTGTAACAGAAAATTTGCCTAAAATATTGGTTAACAGCGTAGAAACCTTTGCAACAGTTGAAAATTTAAAGTACTTGGCTTAAATAATTTCTACTTTTCAAGGAGATCTTACATTAATGATAAAGTCACTTTCCAAATATCTGTTTAGTTCAGCGTCAAAAGAAACTTGTTGTTTAAAGCGTCATATAAGATCATTTAACAAAGGTTCTGTTTACTGCACATTTTGTTAAACACAAATACAATGAGGACTTCAGTATCTGCATACGAAGTCCTTATTGCCAAGTAAGCCAATTCACAAGCTGATGGAATGAAAAAACCTGTCCTTAACTATAGCATAAATCACTGAGATTCCATTTTGGGTTATGCCAGCCTAAATAAAATTGTGTGTGTATATTTTAAACTACTTAACCTATTTGTGAAGTCACACAAAAGAATTTTTAGAAGTAAAATTAACCAAAATTCACCCAAGATGAAAACTAAAAGAAATCCAAAAATGTTTCCTGTAGTACATAATTAAAGTCTATCTAATTTAAAGAGTGCAAAGCTTGGGGTTAAATGTGCTATAAATACCATTTTCATTTATTTGTACTTGATTTTCCTTTCAAATAAGTTGTTCAAACATTAAAACTGTCAAAATGTTCAGGCTTATTTCTCCAAAAGCTAATTATTTATCTGACGAGGCAAGGGAAAAGAGCACTGCTTAGAATTTGACCTTGATCCATGCATACGTTAAGGCACACTTACCTTAGCACCAACACTCCCACTCCCAGTGCTCCCTCCAGTGCTTCCACTCACCCCCCCAGTGAATCTGGCTTCTAGCAGTTCTTGTCTTCTGGGATCAAGGCTGTGAAGTTCATCCATGGCACCTAATTTGTGATAATGAACACAGTAAATAAGTTAACAATTGAAGATCAATACAGAAAAATGACCTTAATGATCAGCTAAGGGACAACAGCATTACAAATTTAAATATTTTAAGAAAAACCGATAGCAATGAAAAATTGTTTTACTTTTTTTGGTGGCCTTTTCTAAGCCATCTAGTGATTCATTTAACCTGCTAACCAAACTGGCTTACATTTCTTCACTTTTATTGCTGTATCATCTATACAAGTATTTTTGAACACTCTTTTTATTACTAAATTCTAGCAGTTGGGTATATTAATTAAATATCATCTGCTTTAAGATATTAAGATTAATGCTTATGGAAGAGGAACTGACTGTTCAGCATATCATACAAAAACAAGTCACCTCTTACAAAATGCCCCAAAACTCAACTCTCTAATGGTTACTCCAAGTATTATTTAGACATAGATGCATATTCTTCCTACTTTCTTTTAACACTTTTAAAATACTTCTAAAATTCAAAACCATTTAAAAAGTATCAAAAAAATATCAACCTGTTTTTTTTCCCCCTAACATATAATTATGAATGAAATAACTGCAAAATCCAACTAGTAAGAATTAATAATGAATGCACACTACTGCCTTGTCATTTTATATGTTTTCCAACTTGCACCACCCCATGTACGATTTGAGAGACCATCTGATTGACTGCTCCCACTCATAAGGATCTGGTTTGAAATGCTTTGTAAATCTGTAAAGATTAATAAACTATTATTAAGTTCTTCAAAAAGTACTTTAATGATTTTTATGCCTTTCCCAATAGTAATGTCTCTCTCCCAGGAGAATGTGTGCTTTGTGTTAGTGTAAACCATGTGATGTGATGTTTACAGCTTTCATTGTGTTGCTCCATTATACCAACAAAATAATAAGCAGCATTTTTTCCAAACTGATAACTAGATGCTCTCCTTCAAACACATTTTGCAATACCTTACTAATTTTGATATCCCAGCACAAATAAATTGTATCTGCTGCAGCCCTGTTTAACAATTAACACATGAAACAGTAAAATACACATTTGTATTTATAAATGATGCAGAGAATCTCAAAAACAAAAAAGCCAAGACTCTAATTAACAATGCCGTGAATGGTGGAGTGCTCAGACTAGAATCACCCGAAAGCATCATTCTGTGCTGAAGGAAAGGAAACCAGGTAGCACAAGCACAGCACAGAGGTTATAATGATTTCAGTATACTGAAGGTGCCATTGTGAATGACAATGAAGGCTCCTTCAAAACAGTCAAACAGGCTACAGGCAAATCAACCTAAAAATGCAGGTTCTCAAAAGATAACTGTCTTGTTTTCCTTTCTGAACAAAGTTTAGGCTTAAATGAAACTAATTACAATTTGTTTCATTTAATGACAGATATATGATAAAAATCATTATTATCCTAAAATCCCAAACAGAGCCAAGAGGCTGCAAATAATACAGAATTGTTTTTCAATACTGAATATAGTGCTTAAAAAAACACACACACAGAGATTAGAAACAGGCAACATTGTTGCCATAGTGCTATAATGCCTAACACTCCTGTTGATCATCCCCCCAACATTCTGTCCCTTGACAAAAGGTCTAAGAAATCAGATCCTTATAGAAAGCATTAAAATGTGTGAAGACCCAATGATATACCAAAATTCATGTAACAATTTAGTTTACTACAAAAAAAAAAAAAAAGGCTCCAGAATGACTGTATGGGAAGTGTGATGTCTTTACATTTCTTATATTCATTTAGCCTTCCTGTTCTCCAATATTAAAAATGCACAATATATTTAGAAAAAGTCACAGATCAGATACTATTCTTTTAGATTTTACCTAGAAGAAAACAAAGCTGCTACATTACTAAAATTATATTGAATTTCACGGCTTTAGATCAGAGTGCAAATTTTGAGTGTAGGGTTATTTAGTACAGTTACAAAATCAGTCAAGGGACTGATGAAAATATTAATAGTACAATGGAAATGAAAGACTGTTCCATTTCTATCAAGACATGTGTGTATTAAGTACTGTACTAGATCAGACCACGCAGTATTATAAAGCCCACTCTTGATGTCATCCTTCAAGTACTCTTAATTTAGGGCGTGATTCAGCACAAATCCATGTAAACTGAATCATTTTTAAAGCATCATTTTACAGCATGCACCGTCTCAAAATAATGTGATGTCTGACAATACTCATTGGTTTGTATATGCGGCAGCTGACAGTTTACCCCTATGATTTAAAACAAAATCAAACCCATTTGATTCACCCATAGGGCAGCAAGTTAAGAGACTATACAAAGAATTGTAACCAGTGCAGCACAGAACTTATGGTTCCAAGTTTATTTAGGGAAGAGATATGCGGGGAAGTGGTTAATTTACACCAAAGATTGAGAAGGGTAAGATCAGGAGCACCTTGTGCATAGCCAAGAGCATTGGATCAAAAATCTGCACTTTTTGGAAAACTTACCAAAGTAGAAACCAATCACATACTGTATGCATTACTTTAAACACAGTTGAGGTTACATTTTCCTAAGCACAGTTCATCAATTTGCCCCCCAATAATGTGCCAACATCTTTCTAAGTGATTGAGAAGGCTCTCTTTACAGTACACAATATTAGGGATGCCCCAATCAGTTTTTTTAGGCTGAAACCCATTCCTTTTTCCCTTCATCCCTTAACATTTTTTTATTTATTTATTTATTTATTTTACACTAAGCTCCTGCACAACTAGACGCACAGAAGTCTTATGCCTTATATTAAAGTGCATTTTTATAATTAAACTATACAGCACATATGCTAACTGCTCATTTTTTATTAACATTTACTTATTTGGCTCATGACTTTACCCAAGGCGACTTACAACATTTATGATACAATGTGTTACATTTCTTTTGGTTTGCCAACTGGAGGACAGGCAGGTCAAGTGACTTGCAAATGGTCACACAGCATCAGTAACAGGAAATGAACCCACAACCTCAGGACTTGAAGTCCACCACACTGCCTGCATATTAACAAAATTAAATTCTGCAGGCTTAGTATTTATTTTTTATAAAAGATGCATTTGCTGTTAACAAGCTTATTTACTAAGCAGTAACATCAAATTCTTTATCTAAATTTGTTTTCCCATTAAAAGTGTAAGCTGATACACTTAAAACAAGAACACAGTCCAAACTGAAACTAAAAAGGTCTGTATTTAACGTAACTTTTCTTGCTGTTTAACTGCACGGGACGATGACTACTCCGATTGCTATTTCTCTGCCGACTTTATTACTCCACTTTCTTTAATAATGTAAAGGCTAATTATTCCAATTGCCTCTCTTTCTGCTATATGGAAGAGTCCACACTGCTTTAAAAAAAAAAAAAAAAAAAAAAACCCTTCAACTTGCTGCTTTGTTTAGGCGCTGACTAATAAGCAGGGGCTGAAATGATCAGCGTTCGTGATCAGCCAATTTACTGATCACCGATTGAATCTTTTTAAATTAAAAGCATTCAGTTTTGATCGTCTGCCTATCAATCGGAGCATCCACATACAATACATAAAGTTGGGAATCTCAACCTAGCAAAAGAAAATGTATATCAAGCTCAACCAAAAACTAAGTATAATAAAGCAGGTTTGGTGAAGAGAAACAAAGAGACAAATGTAGGATACACTGCATAGGAAGGATAAGAACATTACTGTACCATATGCAAACAAAAAAAATCAACTTGGAGAGTAAATCTATAGGATACAATACCTCAGAAAATCATCTTCATATTTCCCAATATAGAATTTTACATAATACATGATCATTCTATTCTTAAAGTGAAGTTCCAAACAATAATAAATAGCAGCATCAACATGTCCAATTTTAATTAAATAATTTTCTCCTAGTTTATACTAAGTTTACAGTAAGTTCTAAATACACAATGAACCCTATATTTCACATAAGTATTATTTTTAATTGGTAAGCACAAATATAAAGCTACATTACCACCAACCCACCACAATAGTGTCTCTCCCCTCCCACAGGATGTTAACATTTGATATAAGCAATTAAAATTCTGAAATTTTTGTTATATACCCAACAGAGTTTACTGTTTTAAAGCATTTTGAATAACTCACGGCTGCTCTGTTCCCTTGTGTTTTTCCTCAACTATTTTTATTTGGCATTTAGCGTGGTTGCTAAACTGGCTGTCAAAATTAGGGTGACAGCCTTATTGGATAACCCGATACATTTACAGTACATGGGCACATACAGCATTAAACTTGGGTACTAATTTGATTCCATTTCGTGTAGTTTGTCTGTGATACTCATGTTTGTGCTGGTTTACTCTGGGAAAGGTTTTTTTTTTTATATTTTGTTTTTAAAACCAATGCCTAAAAACATGCTTTACCGATTCAAACTTGTCCAGGTATAAATGAGCACAGTGGCATGTGTATGTCATAAAATTGCAAAAGGCTGGTTTCAGTATTGTTCTAATCAAAATCAGAATGATTTCTCATAAAAGCCACAAATTGTTAATACTTGCCTTGCATTCACAACAGAAATTTTACAATATAGTAACTATTAAGCACACATCCATAAATTTAACAGGAAACTAATTTCCTTATTTGTATAGAAAACCACCATTAGCAAAACACTCATGAAAATATCACATACACTGTCACCCCAAAAAATTGTGTACACAAGCTGTAAATGTTTCCCTTGAAAGAATTCTCCATCAAATAAACCTTAAATAAAAAGCAGACCTGAAATAAAACTGGCATCGAAGGAAGAGCTCATTTAAGATATATATCCATGTAATGCAAATTCTGGCTCTCACTTCAATACAAATGTCAATCGATCAATGTTGAAGATGACACAAACCAATCTTCTCTTGCACCCCTAATTATGACAGACAGTAACTCTTGGCAGAGAAGCTGATAACATTTTCCTCTCACAGATGATCATGTATTCTGAAGTTAGAATAAACAGTGTGATAGAGAGATGGGTTTGGAGCATGCACTGATGCAGTATATGTTGCTGCACCCACCACGCCTCAGGATCCCAAATTAGGACCCAAGTGCAGCCGTGCAATGGGTGATACCTTAACACCACACTAGTTCAAATGGAACAGCGCTTTTTTTTTTTTTTAATATATATATTATATATATTTTATATATATATTTATACATTGCCCTCCACAATTATTGGCACCCCTGGTTAAGATGTGTTCTTAGGGTTCTAATAAATTGTTTTATTTTTCCCCAAAAAATAAAGGCTCACAACACAAAAAAGAGAAAAATCCAACCTTTAATTGAAGTACATTTATTCATTGGGGGGAAAAAAAATTCCACATTAAGAAATACATTTTTTACATGAAATCATGTGTGCCACAATTATCATAATAATAATAATACATTTTATTTATACAAGGCACCTTTCAGAGAACTCAAGGACACCGAACAAACAAACAAACAAATAAATAAAATTATAAACAACTTCAGAAAATCTAAAAATTAAAACCAAACAAAACCACTATAATCAGAAGGAAAAAGAAAAAGCCACTTTAAACAGATGTGTTTTAAGTTTACATTTGAAGGATGAATAAGATTTGATATTTTGGAGATCCGCAGGTAATGAATTCCAGAGCTTAGGAGCAGAACGGATGAAAGCTATGCTCCCCATAGTGGTTAGACGGGCAGGAGGGACGGTCAGATGGGTGGAGGAAGAGGATCTAAGGTTACGGGATGGAATGGCAACATGAAGATCAGACAGATATGGAGGGGCGAGATTATGGATGGCCTTAAATGTTAATAGCAGAATCTTAAAATCAGTACGAAACTTGATCGGGAGCTAATGAAGCTGCTGCAAGACCGGAGTAATATGGTGAATAGATGGGGTTCAAGTGATGATACGTGCTGCAGAATTCTGGACTAACTGAAGCTTATGAAGAGATTTATTAGGGAGACCAAAGAGGAGTGAATTGCAGTAGTCCAGCCGAGAAGTGACAAGACTGAACAAGAATGTCAGTGGTATGAGGAGTGAGGGAGGGGCGAATGCGATTAATATTGGCATCCTTGCTATTAATATTTCGTACAACCCCCTTTTGCCAACAAGGCAGCACTTAATCTTCTCCTATAACATTTCACAAGGTTGGAGAATACAGAGACAGCGATTTTTGACCATTCCTCTTTGCACAGTCTTTCTAGATCGTCCAGAGTCCTGGGTACTCTCTTATGCACTCTCCTCTTCAGCTCACCCCACAGTTTTCAATGGGGTTGAGGTCTGGGGACTGAAATGGCCATGAAAGGAGCTTGATTTTGTGTCTGCTGAGCCATTTTTGTATAGATTTTGCCATATGTTTAGGGTCATTATCCTGCTGGAAGACCCAATGACAACCCATCTTCAGCTTTCTGGCAGAGGCCACAAGATTTTGATTTAAAATGTCCTGATATTTCAAGGAGTTCATGATGCCATGCACCCTAACAAGGTTCCCAGGTCCTTTGTAAGAGAAACAGCCCCACAAAATCACAGATCCTCCACCATACTTTACAGTGGGCAGGAGGTGCTTTTCCACATACTCATTCTTGGATTCACGCCAGACCCACTTAGAATGTTTGTTGGCAAAAAGCTCAATTTTAGTCTCATCTGACCAAAGCACACAGTCCCAGTTAAAGCCCCAGTACCACTTAGCAAACTCCAGACGTTTACATTTGTGATTGGAGGTAAGAAAAGGCTTTTTCTTTGCATGTCTCCCAAACAGCTTGTTGGCATGGAGATAGCGTCTTATGGTTGTCATGGAGACTTTGTGACCCCAAGATACCACTCTTTGGTGCAGTTCTCCAACAGTGAGCTTTGGAGAATGTTTTACTTCTCTTACCATCCTCCTCACTGTGCATGGTGGCAAGATAAACTTGGGTCCTTGTCCAGCCTTGTTTGTCACTGTTCCCGTCGTTTTACTCTTATTTATTATTCCTCTGACTGTAGATACAGGCAGGTTTAGGCGAGTAACTATTTTCTTGTAGCCATTACCTGACTTATGAAGGTCGACACACATCTGCCTTACTTGAACGGCATGTTGTTCTTTCCCATGTTGAAGAGTGGCAAAGAGCAATAGGACTCTGTGTCACGTCATATTTATACCCCAGGGACACGGAGTCATTAATTACTAATTAAAAAGTTCCAATTTAATCTGATCATCTTTAAAAACTAAACTAGAAATTACAAAAATGCTTCAATTACATTTATTTTATAGGAATTGTTAGAGGTGCCAATAATTGTGGCACAAATTATTTCATGTAAAAAATTTTTTTCTTAATGTGGGATTTTGTTCCTAAATGAATAAATGCTCTTCAATTAAAGGTTGGATTTTTCTTTATTTTGTGTTGTGAGCCTATATTTTTTGGGAAAAAATTAATTTATTAGAAGCTTAAAAAAACACCTCTTAACCAGGGGTGCCAATAATTGTGGAGGGCACTGTATATATATTTTCATGGCATTCGTAGTCTGAATCACAATCTGATTGTATGGGTGGTTACCTACCACGTAACGCTTGTGGTTGGTCAGCAAGTCAGCCAACATCCACCACGGTGCCCACTTTCATTTGCGAGAAGCAGATCATAGAATGGTTTGAAATAGTTTTACTGTCAAATAATGCAAAGAGTACGCAACACGTGTTTCGCCCTAATTCTGGTTCGATTCCCCAAGAGGGGGTTGCAGTGAGTGCGTACGCCTGATGAGCCCAGAATTAGGGCGAAACACATGTCGCATACTCTTTGCATTATTTGACAGTAAAACTATATATACACACACACACACACAACACAGTGGAGACAGCCAAGCAAAAACATGACAATTTTTTTGTATCCCAAAATCTTACTCTTTACCAAATCTACTATAAATTCTTACAAAGTACTTTAGTTTACTCTCATGGAATCTGCTGAGCATGTCCCAACGTAGACGTCAACATTGTCATCTCTGCTTTTTAGGTATATTTTGTATCCTATCTTGAAAATTAATTGTAAAATTAAATCTTTCCTGGATCTGTTACTGGAGAACACACACTAGGAAAATGAACTATTCATATATTGTTTTCCACTGTAGACAATAATAATCCATTCATCTTCCTAACTTCCTTATCCAAGGCAGTAACTCCAAGGAGTAACAGGGCAATGGAAGCATATGTCAAGAAGCATCAGGTGTGAGGCAGAAAGAATGTCTATACAGGACACCAGTCCTTCTCAAGGAGAACACACACCTTGTTAATCAAGTTTAAAACAGAAGCTCTAGAAACAGAGCTATCCTGCTATACAACGTCAGGATCTGCACGTTTTGCATGTTCTCCCTGTGTATTCAAAGTAAAAATAAATAATTAAAAAGTCAAAATGTTCAGTCTTAAATTTCTTCTAATGTTAATCTATCTGTTCTTCCTTTGCCATTTTTGGAGCGGTTTTATTTTGTTATGTACTATGTAAAAAAAGTGACTTGATGTTTTCAAAAACACAAGGCTTTTATTAAAAATACTGTACAATGCAGTGTAAGCAGTTCAGTTCAGATTTATTATGTGTACAAGGTACAATGAAACGTGTATATGCTCTCCATTCACTACACTCCCACTCAGTGTAAATCTCGCTCCATAGTCTATGTAAAATAACACAGAATGTAAAGACCCTAACGTGGTTGGGTCTGGTGTTAGGTTTTCACAGCTTAACCCATTACGGCCACTGCAAGTAGATTAACAGACAAAGCAGAAATGAATCCTTTCCTCTACAAAATAGGACCAGAAAAGAATCCCTGATAAAATATAATTTCCAATTACTTTTGTTGCCACAGTCATGCCACTGAAATGCACAAGGCATTTTTCCTAAATCGAAACAAAACATGGTACATATTAAGTTTTAAGGCTTTTCTTTATAATGGGACCCTGGTACCTTTCACCTATATTATAAAAGTGGAAGAGCAGGCTAGTTATTTTTTAAAATTTATGAAATATGCTTCACATTAGAATGCAATTTCAGGTGGCAAACTAACATACATCATGTTTATGAAAAGAATGACTATAAAAATATCAAGCTTATCCTTTAAGCCCAATCTTTGAAGAACTCAAATTAATTTTCCTCTTCCCAACAACATTGTGGGAAGTTAGCAAATCCATGAGCAGAAAACAGTGCAAACAGGAATGTTAAATACTCTGAATGACTTTGAAAACTACTTCATTTTGACGATAAAGAGTTTGACATCGTTAATAAGGAACACTGAAAGAAACCTTTTTTAACATCACTACTTAGTGGCCAGTCACTGGTTAATTCATGCTATGTGAGTAAAGGCAATTTATTGTAAGTGATCAGAAGAGCTAGATTTTTCTTGCAGTGAAATTAGTCGGACAATTCAAAACAAGAAAAAGGGTGCAAATTTTGTTATGGCAATATTTCAGCATTATACCATTTCCCAACTTTTTTAATTAATTGGTATTCTTTGATGACATACTGTTCTGTATCAAACAAATGACTGAATGTAGACCCAAGCTGTTTAAACTGCCCACATTTTTCAGGATATACAGTATTGCATATAATATGGCTAAAGTGTAACACTTCTGCCCATAGCACAAGAGTATCAGTTATGTACTTGCAAATAAGCAGATTCCGTTAATGAGTGTATGTAAAGTATACAGAGAGCTGGGCTAATGCTTTTAGGTATGGGAGAGAAAGTAATGTGGAAAGCAACCTGCTATTATCACATTTTTTCCAAGAAATTACATATGTAAAGTCTGCGAGCATCACTTGCATATCTGTGTTAACACTTCGTTTTCATGTACTTACATACACTGACATACACCACCACTGAATCCTAAATGCGCTATTGCTTCAAATATATACCCTATGAAGAAAAAGAAATCAAACTGATAGTAAATGGCCAGAGGCAATTCTTGACAAGGAAAAGAAGCCAAAAATAAAATGTATAGAATGATGCATGGAATCATACTTTGTGATCATAACCAAAAAAGGAACAGTGTAGCCTGCAGCAATCTGACTTCAGTGTTTTGGAAAACACAAGAATGCAGTTTACAATGTGAACAACTGTCAGTTTGGGAGTGCAAAAAACACTATAAGCCTGTTTTAAAATGTCTACAATTTTGAACATTAAAAAAGTAAAAGGCAAATTGATTTGAAGCTGAAAACATTTTCTGTGAAAGGTATTGCTAAAAAATGACTACAAAATGTCAATCACTGCAGCACTGCTATATACTATTCTACAAATGAAATACTGAAATTATCACATATTTCTAAACAACAAAAGAACACTTCATATTAAATATTGTCAAAAATGGGTTTAGCATTTAACCCATACTTTCAAACGGAGTAGTAATAATTTAACCTTTTTGCATTTTGCCCCTTACATTTGGAGGCCAATGTACATGGATACATTAAGTATAACTTAACGGCAATTTGTTGTGGAGAAGGTCAGAAAAATTTAGAAAAAACAGGAAACATATGTATTTGGTTTAAAAGGAATGTTATCTGAAAAGCAATACGAATGCCATATCCATATATCCTTAGTTCATAATGTTACAGAACCTGCAAAATTAATAATTCTGAAACACATCTGGACAAAAGGATTTTCAGTTAAGAGACTTTGAACCATTACCTTGCTTAGCAGATTTTTTATGATTTTTTTTTTTTTTTTTTTAAACAATCTAAAAAGGAAACAAAAATGTCAGTGATGGGATATAGCATTATCTTATGTGCATTTTCTGGAATACTACAAAAATGTCAGTAAAGAGACTTGTGATAGTTCTAGAATGAAACTGTAGGGTATGTTTGAAGACAGGGACACTGCACTGCTGAGTTAATACATTAGTTTGTGAGGAAAGAGGGCGTCAGAAGTTTGTATCCAAGAAAGCTGTTTTTGATACAAGTACTTTCTTACATTGAGACTGCCAGGGTTTATCATGCAAACCGTGCTTTGAAGAAAACTATTTTGTCATCAAAAAATACAATGCAATGTTCCCTCTTTTTGCTATCTAGTGTAAAACTAAGTGCTACCTGTCAATGGCAACAAAATTTAAAATGTGCTTTTTAAAAATACAAAACAGATTAAAGTAGTTATTCAATAAATAACTATCAAAACTATACTTTAGTTGACACTAAATCAATTTTCACACTGCCCAGCAGAGCAATAGTAAATTCATGTCCAATCTATTTTACTCCTAACATTTTTGCTAGAGACTGCAGCTGTGTTTTTACTCTGGACTTCTTACTCTCAGCTATGAAATTAAAGTAGTTTTTGAATTTTTTTTTTTTTTTTTTTTTTAAGAGAATATACCATTTACTACAGGTATAGGGAGATATCCAATATTCCTCTCCCTGAATGCATCCGTTACTGCATAGAGTTACCTCTGATCACACTCCACCAATGTCACAGTTCATTTTACATGCTTAATCATGCATTAGTTTCATTCAACCAAAGGATATCTTCGCCACAGAGAAAATTAAACATACAGCACGCTTTGACATATAAATGAGGCTGAACCAAATGCTTAAAGGCTTCCCTAATATAAAATAATAGGTAATATTGTTATATATGTAATAAGCATGAACTTTAGAGGGGAGAGACAATTCAGGCACACTTCAAGGCTTGGACTCTAAGACCGTTTTTTTTTTTTTTTTTTTAAATTTGGTTACAAGTAGAAGCTCACTTGAAGTAGCATTTATTTTGCTCTATCATCTGAAAAGCTTTTTATGACAAATTAAGTTGAACAGATCCCCTCAAACTGAAAACTTACAGCACTGCAATAGTTAATAAAGTCACATCTCCATCTCAAACCGATTATTCCCCTACGTTAAACGGTGAGAAGCAGATTTAACTTTCTGAATCAGACTTTTCAAAGCTCAGGCAACTTTCAAAATCCATGAGCAATGAATAAACAAATGGATTTTATCACTCTTTTTGAATACTGGTAAAATGGAGGAAATCGTGATTTATAACATGACCACACATACAGATAGACCGAACTTTACTTGTCCCCAAGGGGAAATTTTTAGGTATTTTCATAAAAGACAAAAATATATATTTATTGATTTATGTGCACATAACCAACAGGATGTGTGTCAAAGCAAGGAAAAAGGCACTAACACAAAAGGGACCGCATAGGTAGTGCTCTCAGGTTCATGCAGATATTTACAGCATTCATTCTTCTATCAGCCAGTAATTTTAATTATAGGTCATTTATAAGCGTCAATAACACTCAAATGCAATCAACTTAAAATAAAGCTAACCTCCCAATTTATACGCTTCCTTGAAAGTGCAGGCATTTTGAGAAATGGGAACTTCCATCACCTATGTGCTTTCAATTTTTAAGACTACTCACTGCCTGCCAATGCATTGAGTTCTGATCACACTACAAATTCCTTTTCAATGCTCAAACACAGGCAAGTTAGAGTAACCAATATATCTAAAAAGGAGCAAGAGTAGGTACATGAATAAAAGCACCCTCAAGTGGGCTGGCTCATAAAATCCTGCCTTACTATTGATGCAGAAACAACAGCCTTTGATATCCCAAGGTTCTTATATTGGATGATTGAATATTACAGAATTACAACTGTACTGAAAAGCTGAAACTGAGTTGTGTAGTCATTCCCTGTGGAACTATTTGTGTAATGTGACAACCTCAAGGTGGTGTCATCCAACAACTGCAGTGTGCTACTATACGCACACACACAGCGCCTTCCACAATTATTGGCACCCCTGGTTAAGATGTGTTCTTAGGCTTCTAATAAATTATTTTTTTCCCCAAAAAATATAGACAACGCAAAATACAGAAAAATACAAACTTTTATTGAATTACATTTATTCATTGGGATAAAAATCCCACATTAAGAAATACATTTTTTACATGAAATTGTGTGCCACAATTATTGGCACCACTAACAATTCCTATAAAATAAATGTCATTAAAGCATTTTTGTAATTTCTAGTTTAGATTTTAAAGTTGATCAGAGTAAACTGGAACTTTAAATTAGTAATTAATGACTTCCTGTGTCCTTGCGAGACAGAGTCCTATTGCTCTTAGCCACTCTTCAACATGGGAAAGAAGAACATGCCGTTCAAGTAAGGCAGATGTTGACCTTCATAAGTCAGGTAATGGCTACAAGAAAATAGTTACTCACCTAAACCTGCCTGTATCTACAAGTCAGAAGAATAATAAAGAAGTGTAAAACAACGGGAACAGTGACAAACAAGACTGGACGAGGACCCAACTTTATCCTGCCACCATGCACAGTGAGGAGGATGGTAAGAGAAGTAAAAAATTCTGCAAAGCTCATTGTTAGCATTGTTGCTTGTTGGCATGGAGAAACCAAAGAAAAAGGCTCTTCTCACCTACAATCACAAACGTAAACATCTGGAGTTTGCTAAGCGGTACTGGGGCTTTAACTGGGACCGTGTGCTTTGGTCAGATGAGACTAAAATTGAGCTTTTTGGCAACAAACATTCTAAGTGGGTCTGGAGTGAATCCAAGAATGAGTATGCGGAAAAGCACCTCATGCCCACTGTAAAGTATGGTGGTGGATCTGTGATGCTGTGGAGCGGTTTCTTTTCCAAAGGACCTGGGAACCTTGTTAGGGTGCATGGCATCATGAACTCCTTGAAATAACTGGAAATTTTAAATCAAAATCTGGTGGCCTCTGCTAGAAAGATGAAGATGGGTCGTCATTGGGTCTTCCAGCAGGATAATGACCCTAAACATATGGTAAAATCTATACAAAAATGGCTCAGACGACACAAAATCAAGCTCCTCCCATGGCTATCTCCGTCCCCAGACCTCAACCCCATTGAAAACCTGTGGGGTGAGCTGAAGAGGAGAGTGCATAAGAGAGGACCCAGGACTCTGGACAATCTAGAAAGATTGTGCAAAGAGGAATGGTCAAAAATCCCTGTCTCTGTATTCTCCAACCTTGTGAAATGTTATAGGAGAAGATTAAGTGCTGTCATGTTGGCAAAAGGGGGTTGTAGGAAATATTAACAGCAGGGGTGCCAATAATTGTGGCACACATGATTTCGTGTAAAAAATGTATTTCTTAATGTGGGATTTTTTTTTCCAATAAATATTTATACTTATTTTTTGGAAGGTGCTGTGTGTGTATATACATTTCATACAGTTCAAATTCTCATATATATACACCAATCTGAATAAACATACATTAACAAACAATGAATAATCACAATGCAAGTAAAACTTTGGCTCCCATATTACGCAGCAGTTTTGTCAAGAATACAAACATAGCTCAAATTTGATATGCAAAATGACAAACATTTTGTGACAGGTGGCGTTTTCTTAAATGTGTATGCGTTTCAATAACTAATTGCATCTGATACTACAATGCCATCAAAAGTTTACACACAAGTTTCACAGAAAGGAATTAGTAATACACAATAATTGATTGTCTGTGGTGACTAGGAGTAAACAGATTTCCAAATACTCATTCCTACTACTCTGTTCTTAACAGCTTCTTTCAATGCACTCGCTGACATAACATTTGGTTATTTATTATTAAAGCAGCTGTGTTACCCAGCTTCACCTGGGTAATTTCCCCAAGACAATGGGGCCTTGATTATAGTGCCATCAATGAACGGTATATATCAGGCATACTATATAATGAAGTACCTTTCTACAGTGCATCCGGAAAGTATTCACAGCGCATCACTTTTTCCACATTTTGTTATGTTACAGCCTTATTCCAAAATGGATTCAATTCATTTTTTTCCTCAGAATTCTACACACAACACCCCATAATGACAATGTGAGAAAAGTTTACTTGAGGTTTTTGCAAATTTATTAAAAATAAAAAAAAACTGAGAAATCCCATGTACACAAGTATTCATAGCCTTTGCTCAATACTTTGTCGATGCACCTTTGGCAGCAATTACAGCCTCAAGTCTTTTTGAATATGATGCCACAAGCTTGGCACACCTATCCTTGGCCAGTTTCGCCCATTCCTCTTTGCAGCACCTCTCAAGCTCCATCAGGTTGGATGGGAAGCGTCGGTGCACAGCCATTTTA
Organism: Erpetoichthys calabaricus; assembly: GCF_900747795.2. Taxonomy (NCBI): domain Eukaryota; kingdom Metazoa; phylum Chordata; class Cladistia; order Polypteriformes; family Polypteridae; genus Erpetoichthys; species Erpetoichthys calabaricus. The sequence continues at coordinate 19,830,030 of NC_041401.2, read as the reverse complement.
AGATCTCTCCAGAGATGTTCAATCGGATTCAAGTCTGGGCTCTGGCTGGGCCACTCAAGGACATTCACAGAGTTGTCCTGAAGCCACTCCTTTGATATCTTGGCTGTGTGTTTAGGGTCGTTGTCCTGCTGAAAGATGAACCGTCGCCCCAGACTGAGGTCAAGAGCGCTCTGGAGCAGGTTTTCATCCATGATGTCTCTGTACATTGCTGCAGTCATCTTTCCCTTTATCCTGTCTAGTCTCCCAGTCCCTGCCGCTGAAAAACATCCCCACAGCGTGATGCTGCCACCACCATGCTTCACTGTTGGGATGGTATTGGCTTGGTGATGAGCGGTGCCTGGTTTCCTCCAAACATGACGCCTGGCATTCACACCAAAAAGTTCAATTTTTGTCTCATCAGAGCAGAGAATTTTCTTTCTCATGGTCCGAGAGTCCTTCAGGTGCCTTTTGGCAAACTCCACGCGGGCTGCCATGTGCCTTTTACTAAGGAGTGGCTTCCGTCTGGCCACTCTACCATATAGGCCTGATTGGTGGATTGCTGCAGAGATGGTCGTCCTTCTGGAAGGTTCTCCTTTCTCCACAGAGGACCTCTGGAGCTCTAGAGTGACCATCGGGTTCTTGGTCAACTCCCTGACTAAGGCCCTTCTCCCCTGATCGCTCAGTTTAGATGGCCGGCCAGCTCTAGGAAGAGTCCTGGTGGTTTCGAACTTCTTCCACTTATGAATGATGGAGGCCACTGTGCTCATTGGGACCTTCAAAGCAGCAGAAATTTTTCTGTAACCTTCACCAGATTTGTGCCTCGAGACAATCCTGTCTCGGAGGTCTACAGACAATTCCTTTGACTTCATGCTTGGTTTGAGCTCTGACATAAACTGTGGGACCTTATATAGACAGGTGTGTGCCTTTCCAAATCATGTCCAATCAACTGAATTTACCACAGGTGGACTCCAATGAAGCTGCAGAAACATCTCAAGGATGATCAGGGGAAATAGGATGCACCAGAGCTCAATTTTGAGCTTCATGGCAAAGGCTGTGAATACTTATGTACATGTGCTTTCTCAGTTTTTTTATTTTTAATAAATTTGCAAAAATCTCAAGTAAACTTTTTTCACGCTGTCATTATGGGGTGTTGTGTGTAGAATTCTGAGGAAAAAAATGAATTCAATCCATTTTGGAATAAGGCTGTAACATAACAAAATGTGGAAAAAGTGATGCGCTGTGAATACTTTCCGGATGCACTGTATATACAAGATGTGTTACTTTTATCAGGGGCTAATAATTTTTAAGTTAACTGGAGGTCCTTACACTTAAATACGCTAGACATAATTGTTCAAGAGTAAAAACTCCTGCTGTACTAAGATGCTCTGATCGATCGGCCGTTGATCTAAATCTTCCGATTTTCAGTGACTGGTAAATTGGCCAATCGTTTTCAAAAAACGATCTTTTCAGCACCTGCTTTTCTAGGCTTATGGTAATTTAGTTGCAGTGCTGCTTTATACGAGGCATCATGGTAGTTGAGCCAGCACACTTGATTTGGGCATCAAACTTCCTGCAGTGCAAAGAAAGCAAGTCAAGCCTTATTTTCACAAGACACCAAAAGAATTAAGAGTATTAGCCTTTATATTAAAGAAAGTGCAGTAATAAATGAAGAAAAAAAGAATCAGAGAAGTCATCCTGTGCAAATAGATAAAACAGCAAGAAAAGCTACTTTAATGAATTTGTACCTTTTAATTTTGTTCCTAACTTAAAGCTGACGCCGTTTGAGTTTGGATAGCGAGCTTGTTTTAAGTGAAGCAGTTAATATTTTTAATTGGAAAAAGATAAAGACAAATATGAAATTGCTGCTTAATAAACAGTAGGCTTGTTAGCTTAACAAAAAATGTGTCATTTACTTAAGCATGTTACTCTTGTGTCTTCTTGATGAAGATCTTATGAACATTTGATACATTCACATCTTTTTTATTTATTTATTTATTTTTTTTTTTTTAAAGATCTGTATTGTGTTTATTATCTCTTGTCATACAGTATACATTTGGTAAGAAACAAGTACAGCATTATTAAAATGGTAATCCAATTCATAATTACACCATGAGAATTATGAAAATCTAGCTGATACAATAAAAAATACACCTGTATAAATATAGCAAATGTGCACTAACAACAAAAAAGCTGTAATGCAATTAAATTATTAAAACCTACATGTGCACGTGTTTACATTTAAGCAGTGTTTAACTGCTTATACCAACTAATTGTTTGAAAAAACTGCTTTTTTTTTTTTTTTTTTTTTTAATAAGACTTGTTTCAGAGAGTTACATTGCAGAAAAAGTCAAACAGTATCACAGATTGTAATAATGAGAAACATTTTATTTCCTTTTATGCCACATGTATTACGGATAAATGTTTGTACATGTTAGCATGTATTTTAAGGAAATTGTTAGTAATTGTGTCATTTCGTCTGTTACTAAAAAATGAACAGTTAACTCCTGTGTTCTATAATTTAATTATAAAAATTTAGTTTAATATAGGACATATCTAGGCTTCTGGTTATGCAAGAGCGAAGTGTAAAAAATTTAAGGGATTGGGGGTTTAAGGGATGGGGTGGAAATCTGGATCAGTATCTGAATTAGCCAATCAAGTAACATGAAATTGGTTTCCATTATTGGCCTCATCACAGACCTCATCAAAGCATCCCTACTGCTGTAGATCAATTCCTGCTTCTCCTAGTGACTGACCTTGGCTTCTGTTGACAGTCATTGTAAAACAAATTTTACAAGAAACTATATTCTTTTGAATTGAAACAGGCACTTAGCAGGGATAATGGGAATCTTAGGTATAAATATAATATGATGCTGTAGCTCAACCTTTAAAAAGCTTCAGACGGATTTAAATATAACACTTTATAGCAATACAAGTCTACAGATCAAAGTTTTGCAGGGTTTAGATAAAAGTAATGTACACTGAATCATGCTTTACTTTTAACTTAATTACACACACTGACATTTACAGGCTGCGCATTTACATGCCGCATGCAATGAACTGAACTTTTTAACAGGGGTAAACTATTATAAAAAAACAGACGATTTTTCACTTTGATATTAGAACTGCAATTGCTCATTGTAATTAACAGTACAACAAAATTGCACTTTATCTTGCCAAATGCATATCTTACATTCTCTTTACACACAGTACAACCATCATTTTGCAGGGAAACGAGTAAATTAATGTGCAACTGTTAAATGCTGGATTAACTGAAAAATGTAAAATTTAGTGGTTAATCAAGTTTTTATTACAATATACAGCACACTTATAAAATTTTTGCACTTTGTTAAAGAAGTAAATTACCGATATACTTGAGTTTAATGTTATAAGTACAGTGGAACCTCTGTCGTAAACCGATTTGGTCGGGAACCGAAGCAATTTTCCCCATAGGATCGTATGTAAATACAATTAATCCGTTCCAGACAGTATAAAAAAAAATATATTTACATACAGTTTGAAGATTTTTAAGAACAAATATAGTTAATTACACCATAGAATGCACATCGTAATAGTAAACTAAATGTAAAAAACATTGAATAACACTGAGAAAACCTTGAACAACAGAGAAAACTAACATTGCAGCAGTTCGCCTTACAACCTGATTGCTGTATAAACACTTTTTAAAAAAAAAAAAAAAAAAAAAAAAAAAAAAAAAAAAAAGGAGTTTTAAGCACAGGGGAAAAAAAAAAAAAAGAACACTTGAACAAATCCGAACTTTATTTAAAAACCAACCACAAGCAACCAAGAAAGTAACATTGCAGCAGTTTGCGCTATAGCCTTACAACCCGATCGCTGTATAAACGCTTTTTTTTTTTTATTGAGTTTTAAGCACAGGGGGGAAAAAAAAAAAAAAAGGATCCAAACTTTATTTAAAAACCAACCACAAGCAACCAAGAAAGTAACACTGCAGCAGTCCGCGCTACGAACCGAAAAATGAACATTTGAAAAATCCGCAATACAAAAACTAACCATAAACCACCAAGAAAACTAACCTTGCATGAATTGAGTTCTGGCATGAAGTGAGGAGGAACTGGGTGGAGAGGAAGTTACAGTGCTTAGAAGCCATGGTTAACTGCAAAAGAACACAAAATACTGTAGAGCACAAAGAGTTCACAGGTAAAGCACGCACGTCTGACTGAGAACAATGAACAGGGAGAGGCTGAATACGTGCTTAAATACAGTAATCAGCGCGTACAAACTCGGAAGGGAAATGAAATAGAGCACAAAGAGTTCACAGAGAAAGCACGCACGCCTGACCGAGAACAATGCAACACGTGCGGAAATCATCGGCGCGCGCAAACCAAAAGGGAAACTGGCTTGTTCGTATACCAAGTGTGTGGTCGTGAACCGAGGCAAAAGTTTGGCAAACTTTTTGGTCGTAAAGTGATATGTACATGTACCGAGACGTTCGTGAACCGAGGTTCCACTGTATTTGTGTAGCACAAACATCTCCTTTGTATTTCAAAATTAATTTTACCTCTGAAAAACCAGGTATCACCACCACTCACCATTCAAAAATGTAAAATGTGGGAAAAGTTTAAACATGTAAATATTATATTGGGGTTCTACTGTATTAAGAAAACTAATGTTGCTCGTGTATGTACAAATTAAAGACCCTAATAAAGTCTTAAATGACAGTAATGCAAAATTAAGATGATTCTGGTTTACAAGTATATAAAAGCATTAAATGTAACAATATATAGCAAGTTTGAAAAGTATTTAGATACTAACACAATGTTTCATGCTGCCACCAGACTCGGTCCTTGAGCGGTGGCATCGAAGTTCTTGAGTAAAATATTGTAATGAAAGGCACACTCATTTAAAGAAGCAGCACTGTAAGCATGTTACTCAGCATATTCTCCTCATCAGTACAACAAGCTCTTATGCTCAGGCATGTTTCCATTGTTCTTCTCAACGATAAACCAGCTGTAGTTGCACAAAGTGCTACTTGTTTTAGATCCATTTTCATTTGTCTGACATAAGGAATAAAGTGAATGCAACATGACTTTGGAAGAATAACTGCAGGAGGGCATGATGTCTCTTACCTTGACAGTTGATCATTTATTAAAATCTTCATCGCATACTGTTTTAATCAAAGCCTTGTCTTTTGATAAACATGACTAAGTATCTATCTATCTATCTACTGTATACTACCATACTTTATGGTAAATATGTAGTTAATGGTTATCTGTGCCGTGGACCTGACATTACTGGAACCTAGTGCTATTTGCTTAGCTTTCATTGACTTTTCATTACAATAGATTAACAGATGCATGCAGCAGCAGAAACAAACAAGGATAAAGACTGACAGAACAAATACAGCCAATCAATCAATTGATAAACAAATGTATATTTCACAGGAAATTTAAAATAAACTTGAGTACTTCAGGAAGAATCACTGAATTGCTGGATAGCAGTGGGGAGAAAACATTCCCAGAGGCACTTCTTAGCACACCATAGTGGAATAAGCCTGTGGTTAAAAGTGCTCCAAGACAGTAGCTCCTGAAGATGAAGAGGATTTTTCATGATGGCATGTAGAGAAAAGCCAAGCAAAATGACACCTTTTATTGGCTAACTAGAAAGATTACAATATGCAAGCTTTCGAGGCAACTCAGGCCCCTTCTTCAGGCAAGATGTAATCATCTTGCCTGAAGAAGGGGCCTGAGTTGCCTCGAAAGCTTGCATATTGTAATCTTTCTAGTTAGCCAATAAAAGGTGTCATTTTGCTTGGCTTTTCTCTACATTCATAATGGCTAACACGGTACAACACCCTAGTACTCATGATGGCATCCAATTTTGCAAGCATCCTCTTTCTATAATAGCTTCCACTGTGTACAGGGTTAACCCGGTGATGGAGCATACTGTACTATGTGGCTGAACTTTAAAATGGATATATAGACGTTTGCTTGCAGTAGTTTAAGAGTTTGCACGGCACTTAAAAACCATATATTACGGACATTTCTCTTCATTTAGGCACTTCAACATCTAAAAGTGTCAGATGATCTTGGTTCAACATTACTTGTACTGCAAAGCTTTTCTGAAAGCTGCTATAAGGAGAAAAGAAATATATTCACGCTTTTTAAAAAGATGTTGTCTGGGATAAGAATTCTAAAAATGTGTTGACCATTTAAAATGTAATCGGCCCTAGGATTTCAGTGCCACTGTACATACAAAGAAGTGACTGAAGTGAATAAATAAAAGTGCCAGTATACCATGTGTCGCACTGATGTATCAACATGGAACAATTTCTATGGTTACAAACAACAATATTTAAGAGCAATCTCTCTTCCTTCAAGTTTGCAGCACAGCGATCGAAAGAGGATGCTTTAAGAGTGCTGGCTTTCAGAACTGCACCCGTGGGTCTAGGAGTCAACAGAGAAGAACGGAACAGATAGTCAAGATGGGAGCCGGTATGCATTTAAGAGTGCCAGTAGTTAACCTCAAAAAAACTTGGTAACCATTGAATTTTGCACCTTCCTTGAGCTTGACTGAACTTTCTTTTTCCACATGTAATCATATCTCATTTTAGCATCTAGAACATTGCCCAGTCTTCATTCATCCTTTCACCCTATCGGTTACTAGTGTTATTTGCAGAAAAGCATGTAATTAATAAAATAAAGATAGACAAATCAAAGACGTGTCAGGTGATTTTCTTTTTACTCGCCAAATTTCAATCAAATCTGTCAAGACATTTTGGAGATTGAGGTGTTTAGCTTTTTCTCTACCCCAACATACTGATATATAGAAGTGCCCCTTTTCACCAGTACCCACTGGCCTAGATGCATCATCCAGCCATATTTCAGTTTTTTTTGTTTTTTTTGTTTTGTAAATAACTAGAAACAGTATTTTTGTTCACAAATAAGTGAGGGAGTAAGTCAGTCAACTTAACATTTTTTATTTAGATATATATAGAGAGACATCATTCTGTTCCCAGCAGGCAGAATGAACAAATAGCCGACATCATGTGGGTTGCACAAGTCTCTTTAATTTTCGCTTTTCATTTCACCATATTTTATAAGTTTTATCCATAAGTGCTTTTTGAATTTTAAACTTGCGACTGTCATTTACAAAGGGTTTGCTTGCCATAGCCATGACTATTTTAATCAATGGGATAAAGAATTGGTGTGTCCATTTCTCAGCCATGGTAACAAAACTCCTTAATGAAGGCTTAACTATGACACTACAGTGCAGGATCTGTACCTACAAATCAACCGCCAATACTCAATCCAAACATATGTGAGCAAAAGCTTTGTTTTCATTTAGAAAAATGAAGTCAAGATTAATATTAAGCACAGATGATGGGTCTTGTTAAGAAAATGTTGGTATGGTGAGATTTGCTTATGCCCAGACATAATAAATATATGAAATATGAACCAATCGGAGGTAACTGTCCAGGATGGGCGGAGTGTTGCTGACTGGTACATGCTCAAGCACTAGATATCAGGACTTACCCAAACCAGAAACCACAGGTGGTCAAAACCATTTATTTATGCGATTACAAAGCCACCTTATACATACAATCTCAGAAGAGCCAAGAAAGATGCTAAGTGATGATTCACAATATGAATGACGAGAGAAGGAAAAAAAATATATAAAAGAACTAGCAGCTTCAGAAAATGGGACTAAATTCTACCACAACTAAAAACTGTAAAAGTATCTAGCATTAACCTTGCTTTTCAAACTAGACTGTCACGTGTAGTGCTTACTTTCTCCAATTTATTCACTGATCTTTATTGCAGCAATGGCGACTTGTTCAGTCTTGACCTTACAGCTGTTATCTACACAGTATTAAGCATAACGAAAGGGAATCAAAGGATGCTGCAGACTAGGACTGGGCGATAAGGTTCAAAACTCAAATTACAATACAGTGATCCCTCGCTATATCGCGCTTTGCCTTTCGCGGCTTCACTCCATCGCGGATTTTATATGTAAGCATATTTAAATATATGTCGCGGATTTTTTGCTGGTTCGCGGATTTCTGCGGACAATGGGTCTTTTCATTTCTGGTACATGCTTCCTCAGTTGCACTGACTCTCTGATCCTGACGTATGGGGATTGAGCAGGGGGGCTGTTCGCACACCTAGACGATATGGACGCTCGTCTAAAAATACTGAAAGATTATCTTCACGTTGCTATCTTTTGTGCAGCTGCTTCCTGAAATGACAAGCTGCACGGTGCTTCGCATACTTAAAAGCTCGAAGGGCACGTATTGATTTTTGACTGAAAAACAAACTCTGTCTCTCTCTATCTCTCTCTCCCTCCCCCTGCTCCCGACGGAGGGGGTATGAGCTGCCGCCTTCAACAGCTTTGTGCCGCGGTGCTTCGCATACTTAAAAGCCAAACAGCCCTATTGATTTGTTTGCTAGAGATTGTTTTCTCTATCTGTGTGACATTCTGTGCTCCTGACACACACTCCTTTGAAGAGGAAGATATGTTTGCATTCTTTTAATTGTGAGATGGAACTGTCATCTTTGTCTTGTCATGGAGCACAGTTTAAACTTTTGAAAAAGAGACAAATGTTTGTTTGCAGTGTTTGAATAACGTTCCTGTCTCTCTACAACCTCCTGTGTTTCTGCGCAAATCTGTGACCCAAGCATGACAATATAAAAATAACCATATAAACATATGGTTTCTACTTCGCGGATTTTCTTATTTCGCGGGTGGCTCTGGAACGCAACCCCCGCGATGGAGGAGGGATTACTGTAAACATATGGTTTCTACTTCGCGGATTTTCTTATTTCGTGGGTGGCTCTGGAACGCAACCCCCGCGATGGAGGAGGGATTACTGTAAACATATGGTTTCTACTCCGCAGATTTTCTTATTTCGCGGGTGGCTCTGGAACGCAACCCCCGCGATGGAGGAGGGATTACTGTACTTTTGGAACAAATGTCGATATACAATGTGTGATGGAAGTTTTTCCTATCCAATTTTAGTCAAAAAGAAGTCACACTGTTATATTAATCTTATATTTAACTTTTTTCATCTAATTGCACAGTAATAACTTTATATGATTTACTTTATAACACAGGCATAAATAACATACACAATATTGCAAGAAACACACAAACATTAACACAAGAAAGCCAATTTTCAGACTTTACTTCAGTAGTGCAGGAGTAGGTGCTTTAACTACTTCAGTAGATTTGCATTCAAAAACAACTTAAAAAGAGCATATCGAAACATTCTGACCACATCGCTGATCATGCTACACAAAGCAATAATGACTGAACAGCAGTGTACACTACTCCAGTCATTGAGAATACATCTCAGTATACAAAACCAACTTACAGTATTCTGCACTATATTGCCTGCACTGGTAATTGTAATAACGGGACAGAAACAGGGTGTCCTCACGTGTGCAGTTTAAGCAGAATTAAGAAAACCAAATCATAACTCATCAGATGAGTCATAATCTAGGGAGAGATTTAAAGCCAGTCCATCAGAGAACTGTCAGGGAAGGTAAACAATGGAGCAGTTACAAGTTTATCTGGGGAAACTGGGGAACAAAACAAGCGGGCGATGATACAGGCATGCTTACATGAAAACTAGGGAATTAAACCACTCAAGCTTGTTGCACAAACACTTCATAAAGAACACAGGCAGGTAGTTATAAAGCTATTATATCTGGTTATAAAGTGTTACGTTTAACCAATTGCAGCTCACACTGGCGCTTCTGACTGTTGTATATATAGCATTTTTTCTTTATGCAACATTATATTTTTAGTGCTGCTTTGTGACAATATCTGTTTAAACTGCTATATAAAATGACATGTTAGCAGAAGTCAGAACTATTTTCCTCACATTCCACAGATCTAATGCAGTGCTTTTTGCCATATTTATCTGTCTGAAGTTGCCTCGCTAACTCTCGTGGAACCTATTAAATTAATATATCACTATATTTTATTCTCAAACATTGCACTTAACATATTGTTCATATCATGACACTGGATATGTTACCCAGGCCAACTTCAGACACACCCTTTTATTTTCACATCAAGTGTATATTCATTTTGAAGCCATTTCACCTGAAAGGCAGTATTCATGCTCAACATCCTGAGACAGGCGTTTTACTAATGTTCTGTTCTGGACCTTCCAACTTGCTCTACAGCTTTCTTTGGAGAAGTTTTTCCGTGTACCAGACAGTGCAATGTCAGTTTACTGTGAACAAATGCATCTCTCCCCCAGGAAATATAGTGCCAAGAATCTGCAATAAAAATCAACTCCAACTTGCTGAGTTTATGGCCACTGTTGCTATTAACATACCTACATGTTACAGAAGGCATGAAACTTTTGCCTTAAAAGTTTCTTGTGTCCCCATTAATGCCCACTTGAAGCCACTGGGACTTTTCTTCCTTAATTTTAAAAAAAGATACTACTCTCTTAAACCATAAGGGATGTAGGCAAGTTAATATGTGCAACAACTGGGGAAAAAAAACAAGTATTTAACTGTCTGATGTGTTTTTGGATTTTGGAATTGACAGGACTGGAAATGTGTGTTAAATTCTAAAGAGGCAACTTATTAAATTTTAAGATGAACATTTATCACACGGACATGGGTATCAAAGGTCTCAAAACAACTTCTTAGCATAACCTATAAGAAAAAAAAAAATAGTATAGCTTTGAGGTTGGCATAATTGCTCAACCAGACTTTCTGAAAAAATGGATACCAGGTCTTAATATCACAAATAAAAAAAATCACTACAAACAAAAGCCAAACGTTTCATATAAGCACAAACACATACATACTATATATACACATATACATTTTAAACATATACATATACACACACACACACATAATCCATACCAGTATGACATTTCTTTCAAAATTGTTTAAAAAAAAAAAAAAAACTTAATATACATGATGTTCAAGATTAGAATAAGTGCTACTGCTAAAGCTGTCATTTATGTTAAACAGCTAACCTTCATTTTGACAAACTATAAAATATACTTAACTGAACAAGAAACTAAGCACAGCACTTCAATGTCTTTTAAATAATACATTAACATAGACAAACGAGAAAACCTTAAAAAGGCTTTAAACACAGTTTATAATATATACACACACACACATTTTGTTTCATTTCCATTTTATTGGCTGTCAGTTTGTAGGGTCTTTAGCTTGTTTTATTTTGAAAAATAAACAGATCATTTCTGTAGAACAGTGACAAGTATTCTGTTTATTTACCTTGACAGCCAATATAGTTAAAGCTGCATTGAGCAGTATCAAGTAAGGTTTGGATGTGTGTGCACATTGCTCTGTTTGTGTTGTGCAATAAACTGTTGATTACTTTTCATAACTGTGACCATTTATCATTCAATAATTTTCCCCACCTGCTCCATTTATGCCCCTTTCCCACACTTGTCTCTGTCACAGTTCTGATGCCCGATAATTAAGCCCACAAGTTAACCCTAGCTATAATAAGTAAAAACCAAACATCTCTGGAGAGCTTCTTTCAAAAAGGGCAAAGACCTGAAGATGAGACAACAGAAGATTGAGAGTATGGTGCATGAAGCGACAATTGCTAAGTGAAATTTGTGGAGAATGGAACTATTAATGGCATTTATGTAGAAGAGGGACAAAGCTAGCAGAAAACTGTGAAACTTTACATATTAACCAACAAATTGACTGAGGCGAAGACGGATGATGTTGCTGCAGATGAAAATACTATATACCTTAATCTAAATACAAGTCAAATTCCATTACAACGAAGTTCCAGGGACCTAAAAAAATTGTGTTATAATGGAAATTTTGTAGTAATGAGACTCTATATTTGTCGCTATAGTGCTGGATTTAACTTGCAACCAGGCGTTTGCAATCATTTCAATAGCTTCTTTCACGTTAGTTTTCAACTCCTCCTGTCTACAAGTTATACTGACAAGAGTTTTTCTCAGCATTTCCTTGCGAGAATACACGTTCAGGGCGTGAATGATGCCCAAATCCAATGGCTGAAGCACTGCCGGGCAATTGGGTGGGAGGAATTCAACTCGAACATTATCTAAATATGGAAGCATTCTGTGGGCAGCAGGTATTAATCAGAAGCAGAATCGTCCTTTTCTTTTTCATATTGAAAGGTTTCTGAAGCATAGTTGCCGCGTCTGTGGAAGATTGTTCGTTGCTGGGCCAGGGCAACCACAGGCTCACAGCACTGCAGCAGAGCGCCATGGAAAAAAATCCAAAAAGTTCACAGGTTCACTTTATACTCACAGGGAAGGACTGTAAAGTGCTTAAAACACTGAGGATTGGTCAACTTGCCAATGATGAGGGGAATAACTTTGTGGCTGCCAGTTGAATTACAGTAAAGTTGAGCTGTCAACCTTTGGTTATATTTTTTTCCTCCTCAGCATGGATCACCTTTGAGTGCTAAAGTGTGATGCGGTAGCAGCTGGTAGAAGACTCCAGTCTCATCAGCATTGTAGATGTCTTTAGGCTCATAAGCTGAAATGACTTTCCTGATTTCATCTGCACACCATTCGTTTGCTTTTTCAAATTCAACTGCAAATTCTTCTCCACAGATTGCTTTGGTTGCAATTCCAAAACAATCCCGAAAGCAAATCAGCCAATCCCAGCTGACAGTAAAATCTTCTTTTAAAGTCTTGCACCCCAAAACATGAATCTGAGTCTTATTACTTGAGCAAAACCAGCTGTATTCAGCTTGAAACAGGAACTGCACGGTTTTTATTGTAGCGGGATCTACCACTCTCCTATATACCAAAACAGCAATCAGGCAGGGCCGTGACCAGGTTAGTGGCCAAGTAATAATGTTCCCTGCATTTATAATGTTCCTTGCATCATCCATCCATCAAGATCTTTTTGGAGCTGCATCGGCGGAAAGCAGCTACAGCGCTGTGAGCCTGCTGTTGCCCCGGCAACAGATAAACAGTCTTCCACGGACACGGTGATCAGGCTTTGGGACGTTCCTCAGCGTGTCGCCCCGTTGAGGGAGGTCCCAAAAGAGTTAAGAAACCTCACAACAGTGAGTTTGCTTTTTCTTGAATGAGTGGCTCACTAACAGGAATGTTTCTTGAACGAGCATCAGCCATTTCTATAGGAGGGTGACAAGGAGTTAAATTCCCATGGATATTTTTCAAATGTTGATGAGCAATAAGCAAAAGATTATCACTGAAAACCACAGAAAACAAACAGCAAAAAAACAGTTCAAGGAAAGTTTGAAGAAAGAAAATTTTACAATGTTTGTGTTCAGAGATTGTTGTGCACAACTGAGCTGCATCCACAAAACTAACTGCTCTATGGATGATTCATTCAAGCATTTCAAGGTCTTTGGGCATTTCATGGTATTGAAAGTATCTGTTGGATGTATTTCATAGTAACGAGATTTCTATAGACTGTCTTATGGGGAAACTTTTGGGACCGTAAAATTATACTTTGTTGTAATGAAAATTTCGTTTAACGGAATTTCACCTGTATGACGAATGCAAGCCATGTAAGAACTCAGGTAAATAACCTATCAAGGCTTTATAATGTTTGTTACATTTGTGAAAAAAAATGTCAAAAAAATGCACACCTCCCCAAGAAATTGATTTTTCCCCAATAGTGAAAAAAGTTTTTTTTAGATTAATTCCACAATACATGCATGCCATTTTCAAGTTAATACAATAGCTAAATTCTTAATATAACTCTGAATTTATCTAAAATGCACATTTGAATGATCATATAAAAAATGATTGACTATATATTCAAATGTAGATAAAAATGAGTGAAAAATGCACATTTGCAGCATATTACATAATCAAGATGGATATTAAGTTAACATGCTGCTTATATTAGTATTTCTGAAACTTTAAAACATTTTTAAGTACATGTCCCAAACGTGCAAAGCATGTTGAATATCGTTTACCATTCACCAGGAAAAACAGTTTTACATTAAATAGCCACAAAATATACCAGGGACTGCATTTTTTTTTTTTGTAAAAAAAATTAGGTTACTAAAAAAATAAATTTTCAAAGAACAAATAATAGGTTAACAACCGACACAGCCTTTCTGTGGCAACATAAATTAAGCCTTAAAAATTGATGGAAACAGTTTGTACAGGTGCTCCAAGGTTTGCTGATTACTTACAAACCCTCTGTCTGTATAAAAGCACTGTCGGTTGGTGGAGCTGTGCTTTAAGACTCACTGAGGCACTAATTAGACAATATTGCACTGTATATGGTGAGAAAAAGGCAACTAACAAAAAGACAGACCATTATAACTCTTAATTGTATATCTTTCCCTTAAAGAAAATTACAAAAAAAAAGCCAAGATGTCAGCAAGTACAGTTTCCTACACCATTAAAATGAATTTGAAAATTGGAGGAAACTGACAAAAACAGGTCTGGCAAACTCAAAGCCACAACAGAATCAGAAGACAGGTTTCACAGAGTAAACAGCTTGCATGACAGGCATCTCACAGGACAGAGATCCAGGTAAGAAAGTGTCACGCTCAGCTATGAAGAGAAGGCTTTGAGCTGCAGGTTTTATAGGTTGGCTGGCAGCAATACCTTTATCCTGAGCAACTGATAAGAATCACTATACATAAAATTTGCTCGAGTCATTACCAGGTAAGCAAAAAGTTAATACAATATAGAATTTAAATTTTAAAGAATAGAATAATGCACCTAGTACCAAAACTAGTTCTTACTGCTAGACAAAAAAAAAAGTTGGACCACCATCAATAGGATCCTACAGAACCAGACTTGATACTTTGTGGGGTTCAGGGCAGGGGTTCAGCACTGTGCAAAGCATCAGACAGTGAAGGAGTAACATGTGGCAGTACATTAACCAAATACCTTAAGACATTTTATCTTTATATTTAAAATGTGAGTCCGTTAGTAGTGTTGGTTAAAATATTCAATGTTAGAGATGAAAGAGCTCTTGGGGAGAAAAAAAAATGCATATTAAAGCCATTAAAATAAACAAAGGCACTTTTCAAGATTTTTAAATTGAAAAGAAAAAGGCCATCATCTTGTTACAGAAATATTACATTTTCAGAATTTTCAACATATAACAGCTATAAGAAAGCAGAGCTGAATGTTGCTTTCATGACAGATGGACAAAAAAAATTCTTAAAGCTTTTGCCTTATCCAAAGTATTACAACACTGTCAGTTTTGACATTAGATAAGATTAACAGGCAAATAAAGAAGTTTGACCTCATAATGCCAATTCTTAATGTTTTATTATGAAGTATGCATAATCTAGATTTATTTATATTTATGGAACACACTGAAAACTATCAAAAACCGTTCACCTTAAACAATGCTAACAGTCATTTTTTAGTAAAATTAAAGTCAGCGATTTCAGGAGGAGAATAAAGTCAAAGTAAGTAGACACAAAAGGATGGTGGTCAATGTCTTGTATTGTACTATTTTAAAATATACATAGGCTGAAGCCCAAATGTGAAATGATCAAAATGGACAATATTAAAAAAAAAAAAAAAAGAATGAGGAATAGTACATTCTAAAGAAGGCAGTTTTCCTCACACCATCAATGAATGGCAATATCTTTGTCTTAGTGATGGTTTTGTGAACCTGTGGACTTGTTTCTTGTACATATTTACAAAATTTTGCAATTAGTACTTCATTATCCAGGGTCATTTAAACTAGTGGTGTCTCTACAGTAGAGAAAGGTATAAGGTAAGTAAACAAAATCTCATTTGAAATTAATGGAAACATCTTTGGGGAAAGCACCCCCATTACTTGGCAATGTGACTGCTGCACATTTATTTACAGCACTTGTCTTACTGACCTTGATATTAGTATTTTTTGATAAAAGTACCTGGCTTAAAAGGTAAAGTTTTTGCTACGACAGTTCTGAGGGAGCATTACATTGTTTACACGATATCCTCGGCACTCATTCCCAATGCTCTACAAAATTTGTAAAATGCCATCTTTTTCATTCAACATCGGCTAACTAGTCATTGATGGGTCGAAACCTTGTTCAAAATTTAGAAGACAAGGTTCACTTCTGTATCACTCAGTTTTAAATTATAGTAGAATATATAAAGACACACTGGCATGGAAGCACATTTAATATCAGACTGCAATTTAGCACATAATAAAATTATATTGCTACTCAAATTACTTAAACGCTCAGGTGACATACACATGCTACCACACAACTTTTCATATGTCTTAATAAAGCAAAATTTCAGAATGCAGCTAATGACTTCTGTATATGCATAATACATAAAGACTACATTATTTTATGAAGTGTTTCAAAATAGTTTTTTCCTCATGCTGGATGTCATTATCAATTGAACTCAAGATAAATATCAAAGTTCTCTCATGAAAACTGACTGAAGATGACAATCTATATATGGATATGTATGATTAAACGGAAAAGGCACAGTTTCGATGCACAGACTCAAATCATGGAGTTATATTTTTAACAGTTTTATTATTACTATATTCATAAATATCATTCATATTTTCTGAGCCCAAAGATCATCATGCTCTTGCCAACAGTAAGCAATGCTTGAATTGAGTTAACCACACCCACAAAGAAACATAAAATGGCATAAAACTGCAATGCTACCACTGGAATACACACACCTCATTCTTTAGAAGTTCTCTTCTACACAAAACAGCAAGATATGCTCTTAAATGTAATCTAAAAGACGCTGTAAAGGATTTTATTTCATAAGCAGACATTCTTCACAACACAGCACATTAGATAGAAACGTAAAACATAGTCAAGCCATACAATAAATCTTTAAACAGAAACAAGATTTCATAGGCATTCTCATTACTTTTAGGATTTCAAAAGCCTACCACAGACTCGGTTTAATCAAGTTAAAACCGGTAGCTTCAAGGTAGTAAAAGCCAACTAGTAAAGACAGTAGAAGCAAAAGTTGCAAACAAATGTACACAAAGTAAATTTGACTGACTTAAATATATAAAACTTCAAGAAATTAAACTGTCTTAACATTCCATTACAATTAAAACAACTTTTGCATTTTTCTCTGTAATAAAATTAAAATTCCTATGAAATTTAACACATGACATTTCCCACCGTTAGTACTTAAACCAGAAATTGCCTGTTATTCACAGCAGCACTTTAAGTCCATTAAGCTGTGAAGAAATGCTGATGAGCAACTAAGACATATCCCTTATTAAATTATCTCTAAAGCATTTACAAATTAAAGTTATTGGGCATTAAGGGAATATGTTCGCAAAAAAACCATTATATTCTTATATTTGTTATACCATGCATATCGTTCATAAAAAAATGTAAATAGCCCACAAGAAAATAAAGGTGGGTGGCACCATCTTCTGTTTCTAACCCCCCCTACTTATTGACAGCTGGGAACAAAGATATAGGATGATCCAGTCCAAGAGAAAGGTGCAAGCCTGCTGTTTAATTCAGTGTTTCTATTACCTTCCTCTGCCTTAATGAACCCAATTAAACAGATGCTCTATGCAGTCATGATCAGATTCGTTCTTGGAGCTAGCTTTTCAGTACTTGATCTAAAAATGTTACTACAAAATGTTAAAAATAAAAAGTGCTAAGCTTCCCGTTTTGGGGAAATCAAAATCTGTTTTTAAAGGTAACTTCTTAGCATCTCACTACTGAGGTTGACAGTTACAGGGGTTGAGGCTGTGACTAATACAGTCACAAAAGCTACCAAAAATGATTTAAAAAAAAAAAAAACTTGCTGTTACCAATGGCAACTGGAAGGAATACTTGTTCCCCCAAACCAGCATATCATTATTCTCTGCAGAATTTGTTGAACAGGGTTGCACTAGCTAAGGAGTGATGGGGGGGGGGGGGGGTTTGGTGTTAAGCAAATTACAACATGAGAGGGAAAATGTACTGCCATCATAAATACCTCAAATTATCACAGCTAAAGTAGGTAAACTGGTTTAAGTTTGAAATTCAGAAGTAAGCAACCAATGTACTGCACCCCTTGTTAATAGTGGGTGAAGAAATTACTGGGGAAACTAAAGTTTCTCAATTTCATTCTTAAATAATTCAAACCACTTCTAAATTAAGTCGAAGTGTTCTTAGCAGCTAAATTTTAAGATAATACACATTTTACCTTAACAAATCCTTTCTTCTCCATCCACATTTTACACAATAGGTGTTAAAAAATACAGGTAACTGTAATAATGAAAATAGTTTCTTTTCAAATAAGTCGACATGAACTTTAATTCTGTAAATTTTGATGGCAAATTGTGCTAATTTAGAAGAATGGCTTAAATTTGCAGAAGACATAACAAAACAGCATTTCAAAACCTTGTCGGATGCACTGCAGGTGAAACAAAAGGAAACAAACAAGGTTCAGAAAGCCAATTACATATTCGTAACAGACTATAGCAGAGAAATAAAGAAAAAAATGTGACCAGTAAGCATGTTTCTGAGTGTGTAGCAGTAAATCACCTCATAGCCTTGGCTGAGCTGCATTATTGCAAATAATAGTAGACAAAGAAAAAAAGTACGAAGCTTTGCAGGTAAATCCGAACTGTTGGCAAGGCAAAAACAAACAAGTATTACCAAGGGTGAAAGCACAACTACGATCCTACAGGTATGTAACACATGTACCAAAACTTTATTAAAAATAAATACAAAAAGACAAAAAAAGGACCAATGTACAGAGGGGGCTAGGGCTCGCAGATCAAACATCCATCCATCCAAATATAATTTATTTAAAAAAGGGTTTTCCTCAAAGGAAAAGGCTGACATCCAATTATAATGAACAGTTCTACTGCACTAATTTTAACATTGAGTGCCTTGTGAACTAGGCAAAAAAGACAGCATGCAGTCAGCAACCAAAACACTTTCAAACTTGGGACAGCCTGTTTGCCCAACATGTTGATAGTCTTGTCCTACTCGAATAGATACCATACTATTTTCTAAGCCCACTTAATCCTAAGCACAGTCACAGGGGTGGATTCACATCAGATAGTTGTGTGTGTCTATCTTGCGTTTTGATGACCTGTTAGCTCACATTCACCCTTTATCATTCTAAATTCCACATAATGAGCTTCTCCTCAAAATTCATTACTTTAGATTCACAAAACTAGTCTTACTACAGACACGCTATGCAAAGCTGTAGCATTTTACAGATCTGTTTTTGCACTTCACGTCCACAATCGGCTATTTCGTAATTTTGAATGGTTAGCTTATCTTCATTAGTAAAACCTTACAGCCACACCCCTTCACAATGTTTTTTTCACTCTGCACTTTGATTCTCCAAGTGTACTCCAAGCAGTTTTTCTAAACACTTTTCTGGTGCAATATTATATATTTTGCATCCGATTCTGTCCCATTCATTCAAGCCCAAGATCCTTGATCCACCTGTAATAAAATATTGCTGAATCTGTAAAGGTGGATGAAATAGGGGAGTAGACAGATTTCATGAACCCTGACATGATACTGTGGCGATCCCACTTTTCCCAACTGGCTTTTAATTCTGAATAGTGCTATACAAGTTTTTATTCTCTTTATTTAATTGATTGATTGATTGATTAATTGGATGTATTATATGCCCTGCGAGTCTGTATTCTTGTTTCTGCTGCTATATGTATTTGAATTTCCCCATGGGACTAATAAAGTTTACCTAATCTAATGAACAGTTCCCTTACTTCCGCCTAATGAACACCTCCAAAGTAATCAAACAAGTTTGCCTTTAAACTGCCTGCTTCTTGCCTACTCTTTTGTTTGATTCATTATTCTCACCCTGTGGTGATCTTAGTAACAGACCTATATTCCTCTTGATCCTTGTCCGGAAAAATAGCCATAAAAGCTGCCAAGAAAAGGAGCTAAAATCCTTATGAGCCACACATGCTGGCAACATATTCCACAACTATGTCGTTTCCATAATAATAAAGTTTAAAAAAAAAAAAAAAGTACAAACATATGTATTAACGATTCTGGGCATTACAAGTTCCCCAGAATTGTTAACATAATATATATTGGAATATTTACTTATTTTACATTATTTTGTTGTTCATTTGACAGCTGTTGTGGAGACACTTGTATGTATTCGGACTAAAGTTGTGCTGAGGGCCACTAGAAGAGGAGTACAAGTTAGAAACTTGTAGCCTTGCAACTTTTGACAGCACAAGATTTTAAAAAACAAACAACCCTCTAAATAAACACCTACATTTGAAACTAAACCACAAGGGGAAAAAAAAAAGACACACGTGAACATCGCTCTGTCAGCAAACACTGGTCTTTGTGTTCCAGATATCTAAAAATTCAGGATAACTAAGATTATTCATGATCTATCACTTCTCCAAATTACATCATCTTACAGTTTAACACTGACTGATGCACAGTTCAGTCAAGCAACAAAATCAGAAAATTTCCAAAAAAACAAAATGGTATCAATAAGGTTTTGGCGTGTAAATAAGGCTTTATGCAGTACCAGGATTATACTACGAACATTTCTGTACTTTGCTGTAAGAAGAAATTTTTGCATATAACAAACCAACACTCAGAAAAAAACAGCCTAGTAATATTTTTATGCCACTAGCCCTCGGGGACAATTAAAACACCACAGCACTATTACGAGCCACTCAAAATTAATTTAGTCCCTAATGCATTTTATGGGTTTTGGGGAAATTCTTGAGCATTTCTGTGATTTCGCTGAATCAGGGTGAAGCACATTTCACAGGGTTCACTCTCCACTAATGAGGAGTAACATCCGTTTACTGCTGTGTGAATGCTTCAAAATTTCCCCCTTTTGAGTTTAGGGAGGACTGATTCTTCAACTCTATACTTAAGACTGGTGCCTACAATTTAAAGGGGTTGGCGGGGGGGGGGGGATTGGGGGGAATTTGCATTATTCAAATTTTTAAACTTACGGTGCAAGTTACCTTCTGTGACAGGGGTTTACAAAAATGCCCCTTTTGAAAGAATTATAGAGAACATAAAAATTGGCTGAAACTTCTAATAACTGAATAACAGTGAGTAGAAGCTTGTTTTGAGAGGCGATTGGAATATTAGCCTTTACATATTTTTTTTTTAAATATTTGTACTGTGTGTCATTCAGCAAAAGTTTCTGTATGAAACAAGTACTACATAATTAATACGGTCATCTATATTTTATAATTACACATCAAGAATTACAAATGTTTAGTTGATAAACTAAACAGAAAAAGCATGTAAAAATATAAATTTACAATATTTAAACAGCGAAAAACTAATGACATTAATGATTTAAAATTATTAAAACATACAAATGCATACTGTATTTACATTTAAGCAATATTTAATTGTCAAAATTAATAGATTGTGTGATATCTTTTTTTTGTTGTTAAGAGACATTACATAAACTACTATTTTTAATTAACCTTTTTTTCTGTAATGTACCTATCTGAAACAACTAAACAATATGACGGCTTGTAATTATGAGAAGCATTTTCATTTATGCATTATGGATACATTTTTGTTATTTATTTTATTAAAGTATGTATGTTAATGGGAATTTTCCTTTAGTATTTATGGTCACTCAACAATAGGCCTACAGAAACTTCATTTGAATAAATAATGAGTTAATCCGTTGTCTATAGTTTAATTATAAAAAAAAAAATGTAATCTAGGAATATGGTTATGCAAGAGGTTAGTGTAAAAAGTATTTTTTAAAAGGATAAGTAAAAACAGTATTGATATTGAAAATTGGACGATAAAGCAACATGAAAATCAGTGTTTGGTAACAGCTTTAAAAAACCTAATCAAACCATCCCACCTAAAAGTCAGTAACAAAAGGCAAAAATCACCCCAAAACTATGCAAAAGTTTAGTAGCTTAATATGTACAACTGTCACCACAGTACTAATATACAGCTTTAACAGTCTATGCAAATATGTATAGTCTACATGGAATAAACACTCCCACTCGTACAATGGGATTACTTTGCTAAATGATCAGTCATGAATGTATAGCATGACAACTGCTGACAGTGTATGGCAGAAATGTGTGCCAAAATAAGGACTCTACTTTAATGTTAGCTCTGGCAGAGAACGAACAACAATGTTTACTGTTAACAAAGAGTGACACATTTTCTTTCCAATTACACAATTCAACAGGTTTATTTGGCTGATATGTCGAAATACAAGAGTTCTCAAAATGATCACCTCTGGTGATTCAGATGTTCGCTTAAGATGCATCCAAGGTCACTACAGCAAAAAAAAGTCACGCAGGAATCCCATTCTATTTTTCATGAAAATAAAGTACTGAAAAGAGTACTTCAGTTGTCTGCTTTTGGCACAGATTTAACAAGCTGAAACATGAGCCCTGAAAAAGTATAGATTTAAAGGTGGAACATAAGCAGCTAAGAGTTATCTGCGAATTATGTCAGAAGACAATTTTACTCAATGGAAGTAGCACACCTAAAGACAAAACATGTATGCAAAGTATGAGGGAAGCGCTGGAGTCATGTGGATTGCATGCAGAACATGCTACTTTCACAAACTTTGGTACATTGTAGTCTTCACACATTAAATCTTTAAAGTTTAATTTAAAAAAAAATGCATAAAGCAAAGAATAATTCTGCATAAAATAGAAATGAGCAAAACAAAATATACAAATATACACCCACACACGTTAGAAATATTAGACAAATGCAAATAAGTACTTCTTTATAGAATAAATTTAAGCAAACCATGTGACTGAGTGAGTCTAATTGAAAGTAACAAAAGAATTCTAAACTTTCGAAGCAGAAAAACTAATGTTAGGTCTCTTAGACTTCTGTACCTGCAAGATGGAAATAGAAAAAATAAAAATGATAGGCATCAGAACAGGACAGGCAAATTAAATCTATGTAGGTCAGTGAGCAGCAACATAATTAACACTGACATATAAAGCTCTAACATTACAAACTGGATTCACTGATCAACAGGGAGCCAGTGCAAACTAGACAATATTGGGGTGACACTTCCTTGCCATCTTGTGTGTGTCTCAATAAAGAACTGTGTGCTGAACAATAAACCAAACGTAAAAAAAAAAAAAAATATCAAAACATGGATGAGAAGCTCACTAAAAGGGTAATCTAAATATAAGTCCAGTTGTGAGAAGTATGCCATACTGAAAATAGGCAGATTTGAAGACAGTTCTCATAGGAGTTTGAAACACCAATTTAAAGTCAAAAACAACAGTGTTTTCTTAGACATTACCATGCCTTGTCATTGGTATTTTTAATGATAAAACCCATCGTCACATAAGCAGCTGTCAGAATACTTGCAGTTATTACTTTAATTGGAGCAATTTTGTGATTTTTTTTTTTTTATATAAAAACAGCATACACATACCAAAAAGGCCTCTGAGATCAGTCACCACCCAGAGGAATGAGGTGGAAGTGGTGCGGAGATACAAGTATATGGGAGTTCACATAAACAGCAAACTGGATTGGCCAGACAGAAGGGCCACAGCCGACTGCACTTCCTGAGGAGGTCTACTGATGTATGCAACAAGCTGCTGGAAATTATCTACCAGTCTGTAGTAGCTAGTGAATTGTTCCATGCTGTGGTCACCTGGAGAAGCAAATTCAGCTCAAAACATGCATAAAACCAGAATAAAACTTATCAGGAAAGCCTGCTCCATCATACCTTGGGCACACTGGAAGCAGTTGTGGAATAGAGGATGGCAACAAAACTTATGATAAAGCCACTCAATTATCTCCAAGAGAGACTACCTTGAAGCACTTTTATCCATGGGCTCATTCATCCACAAGATGCTTAGCAGCACATATGTGCATCCTTTTTATGCTTCCTTTCAAAGTAAATGCTTACGTTTTTAAAGTTATTTTTTCAATTTCTGCACAATATACATTCATTGATTGACTATTACATGTTCTGAAAATCTAGCATTTATTTTTGCTGCTTTATGCATCTAAATTTGCCTTTGGGATTAATAAGGTTTAATACTGAAGTTTATTACCCTTTTGAAATTTATAGCAATATTGTTTCAAGTATTACATATCTTAATGTTTGTTTTTTTATCACCATTTCAATGTGAAAATTTAATAAATACTACAGAAATTCAACAGTAATCAACCGGCAGTTACTAAGAAACTATAGTGAACTAGTCCAAGGCTTTGTACTGTTTTTATTGAATTAACGACAGTGAACAAATATATCTATATTACAACAAAATTAAAATTACGGTAAACAAGGAAATCCATTTTATGCAATATCTCCCAATTCCAACTATTAGATGGTCCATATACGATACACTGAAAAATCAAAGTTAGATTGGCTTAACCCTCTGTACTTGTCAAACCAGTTTTTGGGAATATACCCAAAAAAGCAGTATAACAGCCCATCTATCTATCATTCTATACCCAAAAAGGCAGTATAACAGCCCATCTATCATTCAATATTTCCTGGGTGAATAACAACCTAGGCACAGCTCTCCTGCTATCATACACTAATCTCTAAATCTTGCATTTAGTCACTATAGAGGCATATTCCCTAATGCCCACTACACCTATCTGTCATCATAACCATGTTGGCCAGCATTCTAGCCTTTACTATATTACTAGACTACGTACATAACAAGTCAGCTTTGGTTTTTTTTTTTTTGCTCATGGGTTTACAGAATGAAGCAAACAATTTCAGTAGTTCTGTTTCATGGTGTCGATTATCTCATGACCAAACACAAAGTCAAGTCAAGTGAGGGCAATAAAAAAGTAGGTGGTGGTGAATCAAAGCAACAAGGCAATCTGAACAGTCAAATGCTCACATTTCTGGTAGTAGTGGAGAGGGTTCTGGCGATGAACAGCAGCTGAAAATACAAAGACAGAAAGCTGCAGTGGTCAGAGAATAGACGCACAGAGTGCATAGATATGTAAAAGCAAGCCAAGTGCTCTAAAATTATGTACAGGCATTACGGTTCGGTATATACAGTCGTAGAGAGAATACGGGGTAAAGGTGCGAAGATTAATTAATGTAATGCAGAACCAAATTTACAAGTGTGAGTTCCACCTGGAAACTTAAACTGTAAGCCTTTAGCAAGTTCAGACACAAGCCGATTGGAGTCTCATGAAATTAGTCCAACTACTGAGCCCTGCTATTTTAAGCAGCCTATAGATGTGACAGCAGACAGAGTAAAAAAAAAAAAAATACAGAAGCAACTAGAATGATGAGGTGTACCTGCCACCTCCATCCCCAGTGAGAGGGTTTTCTCAACAGCAGGTGACATAGTTACTGCCAAATGATTTGCCCTCATTACTGATAATGTAGACAAAGTCATTTTATTTTTTGAAGAAAAACTTAATATAATGAAGCTTGAGCTCCATTCAAGGTGTATAACAGATTGATACAGTAATCAATCACAAATGTGACTCCGTGCTCTTAACACTAGAAATACCAAAGCCTACGAAAAACTTGTAGATCCGTCCCACCTTAAATCGCTTCTCACCTCTCCATCTCTGTCTTTTGTCCTGTAAATGTGTGGATAAGCAGCAAACAGCAAGCAGCCTACTATCACATTCCCCCACCCCGCACAGTTTTCTCAGCTCAAGTCTGTTTACCTGCATGTCAGTTGCTTAGAGTTGTATAGAGTATATCGTTATTTGGAGCACTTGCATTTCATGTGTGTTCCGTGTCTACTACGATCTATGTAAACACATCATTAAAACAGAAACATTTTTCATGTTTTAGTAATTATACACTTCATGTCTACATTTTGTCAATAATGTGTGAAGCCTGAATTCCAAATATTAAAGAAACACTTTCACAAAAGGTACAAATATAACCGAACAAATGCGCTTTTACTCAAAAATATAACTGCAGAAAAACAATCCACGTTTACGTGCAACATTGATACGCATTTGCTACGACAGCTTCGGTGGCGCAACGGTATCAGCTGTTGACTGATAATCAAAACTTCATGGGTTCGATCCTGGACGAGCCTGTTTTGAGAACTGAGCAGCTCGTACTCTTACTATTTTAGAATAAAAACATACATTTGATTTCAGTCTGTAACAGCAGGTGTAAATGTATGATACTTGTAAAGGTTAGCTTTGTTTTTTTTGTGTTTTTTCATTCAGTTTCATTCTCGATCCTACCCTACCCCCCCCACCCCATCTGACACTGCTGTTTTCACATAAAGATGTGCTATAGCTCTGCAGTGTACTTGTGACTTTACGCTGTAGGAAGTAACTAAATCCAAATAAATAACATTCGATCTGGCTTTTATGTAAGTAACATACACTGCAGATCTTCCTATGTTTGAGCGACACAGGTATGCTCAAAAAAGCAAGCATTGGTACGAGAATGCAGTCAGACTTCTTTTTAGGGCACATACACCGTCCAGATCTAAACACTAGCCTGGAGAGTCGCTTGCGTACTGAAGAGTCTATAGCTGCAGGTGGGAGCTGCTGTCAGATGTGGGGTGGGGTGACATTGACTCCGTTTACTTTCCTGGGGGAAAGCGGCTGTCTGGAACAGAAGCTTGTCGATGTTGAATCCTCTTTTTCTTTTTTCCATCGCCTTTTCTAGTAAGATGCAATGACGAAGTTCCTCTGCAAGCTGAGCCATGAACACACTTCTTTTCTCAGTAGCCCCCGTGCATGCCTTGCACAGTACATGTGCGTTGATCACCGCCAGCATGTTGTAGCACACAGCAACTGGCCACCTGTATGTTCTTACGCGCACTGAAAAAGCTCCTGATTTGACTACGTAACAGCGCCAGCATAAGTTCGCCTCCGATCTGACGCTGTTCGTTTTCAAATAATATTGCATTAGTGTGATGATGTTTTCACATATATTGTCACTTTCTTTCAGGTGTGTAATAGAAACCACAGCATTGAGAGAAGTGTGTACATTGTAACAGTTACACACGTTGTAAATGTAGGAAGGACAATCCTTGCGTGTGTGTGTGTGTGTGAACTGTTAACATTTGAATCTGACGATTGCATATAGCGCTGAACTTACTGCTCTGTACTATTCTTTCCTCTGCATATCCTGGAGTACAAAAGAAACAGCATACAGCAACATGTTTGGACTGGTAAGATCGGGGGGAACACGCGGTCACTGATTACAAACCGCAAGATGTTATGCGAATAAATATGCATAACATGAATAATGTTGCATCCGTGCTACAAAGTTTTCTGAAATGTACAATACAGGTCATAAAACGAATAATTCCAAATATCATATATACCTATGTCTCTGTTTTTTTTTTTGACATCATAGACCATAAGGTGCATACTAATTCAGCATGAGCAGGAACACTCAATAAAACTGAATAAAATAAAAAAAAAAAATCAAGTGACGGTGAGATACAAAGAAGGCAGATTCGCCAGCGTTTGTGTGTCAGCTTTTATCCCTCCAGATGAGAGAATGTCCAGTTCCATTGTCTTAAAACCCCACTCACATCTCCAGTTATTCCCAGTTTCAAATAAAAACTAACAGCATCAGATCCCTGGGTGGGGGGGGGGGGGGCAGTAGTATATGTATCGTGATCGTGATTTAGACAGAAGTGAAAAAAAGCAGTAACTTTTACAAGTTCTATAAATGTACACCGTGTGTTACAGACTCAAACCAAGTGTATGCGTGTACTGTATAATATTAAAAATAAGATCAGCTCACTACTGAAAATGGCAAATATAGGAGTGGGTTGGGATCAAACCGGGGACTCTTGATTACAAGTCAGCAAATCTTACCGCTACACCACGGAAGCTGTTGTATTTTCCTTGAACCTTTTGTGAAAGTGTTTATTTGATCTTTGGACTTCAGCCTTCATACATTATATAGTTTATGCCTACATTTTGTCATTTTCTACTAAAATATGAAAAACATTTGTTTTAAAAATGTGTGTACACAGATTATTGTAGAAACGGAACACGCATGAAATGTGTGTGTTCCAAGTAACGATCTATTATTTCCACTCTAAAATTCCACTTCACTCCCAGATAATCAATCAAGGCATGAGCTGGGAGAAGTTCGTGCACGTTCTAAGTCGGTGGGGGGATGGAATAGCCAGCTGCTTGCTGCTTGTCTTTATCGGCACATTTACAGGACAAAAGACACTGGTGGAGAGGTGCGAACGGATTTAAAGTGGGCCAGATCTACGAGTTTTTTCGTAGGCTCTGGTAATTCTAGTGTTAAAGGCACAGGTATTTAGTTGTTATTCAGCTCTGTATTGCTATATATTTTGTAATATTTTCATAGTATAAGAAATGCTTTTCAGTGTATGTGCATATTTAGTGGGAGTTTGTTTGCTATTTACACTGCTTAATACATGAAAACATTTAAGTTCCTTATTTTTGTAAAGAAGTGTGCAAAGTCGTCAGTTGGTAAAATAATGCCAGACTGTACCTGGTATCTCAATCACTCCCTAATAGTAAGGATGTTTCCTTCTAATAACATAAGAGTTGTTTCAGTTTGTAACTTTTTTTTTAAAAAATCAGCCATATATAAAAAATATATGCAAGAGTGTAGGTTGTGTTTATTGCTTAATACACTACAAGCTATAGGCCATCAACGAAACTACATCAGAGGGGTTGGTGGATTGGTAAATTTTACTGCTGTCACTTCAAAATTAATAAAAAGAAACCTAACTTTATGCTTTTGAATTTTTTGTTGCTAAAATCTCATTTTACCAAACTCATACCAAACTGTGAAACTGTAACCTTTCTATACCGTTACACCCCTACTGTGTTCTTCAGTATTGCTATATATTTTATATAAAATCATATTTAATTAAAATCAAAAAACATTCCATTCATGCAAGTCAAGATTAACAAAACTGGTTTGACACAAATCGACCCACACCCATGAGAAAAAGCTAGAGTAGCACTTTAATAATAGTAAAAATAAATAAATAAAGATAGATAGATACAATAGTAAAAGAGGGGAGAAAATCCACTTCCTCTATTTAAATGCTTATTCTAAAATGTTATCAGATCCTGCCAGGTAGTGCTGGGCGGTATACCAGTTCTTACCAAAAACCGTTTTTTATTTTTGTTATGATATGGATTTTTGTTATACCGCAACACCGGTTTAAAATGCCTAAACGACGTTCGGAACGTGACGCAGCGGGAAACTGTTCATGTGGGGACCTTTTTCACTGCTACACCGCTAATCACAGCGGTGTTGCACTGGGGCTCTTTTTCACTGCTACACCGCTAAATAGGTAGTGGTAGTGTAGGTATTGCACTCTGAAAATGGACAGAGAACATTCTGAAACTGAAGCTGTAGCAAACGATAAAGTTGAACATGATGACACAGAATAGCTTTTGCCGAAAAAAAGGAGTCGCGTCCGTTATCTGGAGATGCTTTGGTTTTAAAAGGTCAGATGTGGACCATTATGTTCAGATGTGTAAATACTGTTTCTATACTACTGGATAATACTGCAAGCCAAGTTGTACTTGTTGTATTTGTTTTCAATACTGTGTAATGTACCTGGGTACTGTGTAATAGTGTGACGACATGTTGATTTCATTCTCGACATTTCTGCTTTATTCTCGCCGTTTATGTCAAGATTAAAGTCAACATGTTCTACTTTAACGGCAAATTACGAGAATAAAGTCAACATCGTAAAATGAATATTTAATTTACTAGATTTTCTCAAACCCTGTCATAAGTTATATAGCACATTAAATGCTTTGTGTTAAGTGTTCCCCAAGCCATGTTAAATCGAGTACGTGCTTCTTAAACTGACTTCCTCTTGTACTGAGGAGGCACCCGCAGCGATCGCCGCACAGAATACATTCACTTCATGATATTCCTGCTCTCAGAACATTTAGAATGCTAAGATAAATACTTGATATCATTTTCATGATGAAATGCATTAAAGCATGTATTAATCATGTGGGGGCACGGCGGCGTGGAGGTTGCACTGCTGCCTCGGGTGTACCCTGCCTTGAATTTGCATGTTTTTCTAGTGGGTTTACTCAGCGTGCTTCAGTTTCCTTTCAAAGTCATGTAGGATGTGGGATTTTGTTATGCTATATTGACTCTGCTAGTGTATGTGTTGCTCGTATTCACCCTGCGATGTGCTGGCGACTCGTTCAGGATTTTCTCCTGCCTTGCACACAATGTTTGCTGGGATGGGCACAACCCTGAATAGATGGCATAATTAAACATGTATAGAGAAGATATTTTTAAAGTTCTGAACACTCCGTGGGCTACGTTTATAACTAGTTTCAATTTCATAAAGACATTTATCGTGTGGTGATTGGTTATGTGGAGAAAGTAAAAGGAAGGATAGGAACTGGGGTTTTGGTACGTCAGGCAGACAGCACGTGTGCAATAAAGAAAGCCCGCTCAGAAGAACATACTTTGAATTCTGTGTTCTCCGACCACCAGATCACAAACCCAACATTTACACAATATTTAAGTTAAACCTGTGCGATACCCATTCAGACATCCAGCTTTTTGGAGCCTCGCCACCTGCCATAAAGGTCTCTACACTGAACGTACACCTGGGGACCCCTTACTGCCAAGAAGCAGCACTACCGCCTCAATACCGTGCTTGTTTAATACCTGCTTTAATGCATTTCATCATAAAAATGGTATCAAGTATTTATCTTAGCATTCTAAATTTTTAGAGAGCAGGAATACCATGAAATGAATGGATTCTGTGCGGTGATTGCTGCCTTCTCTTAGTGCGGAGAAAGTCAGTTTAAGAAGCGTAGTGATTAACAACTGGGTCGGGGAACACAACACAAAGCATTTAATGTGCTGCATTAACTTATGACGGGGGTTTGAGAAGGATGAAGTTTAGTTTATGACATTCTACTTTAATTATGAAGTAAACTATGAGAATAAAGTGGAAATGTCGACTTTAATCTTGACATAAGCATCAAAATTAAAGTGGAAATGTCGAGAATAAAGTCAGCATGTCGACTTTATTCTTGACATATACCGGTAGTTTGTTTTTTTTCTTCCCTCCGTCTGTATTTTTTTTTTCTTCTCTGTGGCCCTAATGCACTTCCGTAGGGCTATACCACAAATAGCATTATACAGTAAATGCAAGTTGCAGTTTTATTATTTATGTATATAACTTAGCTTGAAGCAAGGTCCATATTAATGCAGTTTGCCTAAATGATGGTACAGTTGGTAAGGATGTCATCACAAAGTTGCACTTGTTTTATTTTATTTTAATTTGGTGAATACTGTGTAATGCACCTGGGCTTGAAGTCTTGAAGTAATAGTGCAGCTATCAGTAATACTACTATTATTTATTTTATTGTTATTATTTATTAGTTTAAATAATTATGCAGTTTATTGATGGTAAAGTTGTTGAAAAAGTCACTTTAACGTGTCAGTGAACAGAGATGGTTAACATTAACATAGTTGGTTCACAAAAAATATTTACTATTTATTACTTTTCTAAGACATGTTCAGTGCAATACAACTTTTGACAAGCACCTCTGGATATTTTACTGTCTAAATGTCTCTTTGGATGGTTGAAAATATGTTGTCAAAATCATAGTTTAAGTTTTTGCAAAATTTGTTCAATAAAAAGGTTCTGTATTTTGACTGCAACTGTCATGCAATGCGATTCCTTCTCTTTAGTGCCACCCCCTTGAAAACTATCACTTTATGGGGCCATGCAAACCTGGATTAATACTTGTGTGCACATTAAAATGTTTTTTTGTGCAATGTACAATTCTCATAACAGTGGAATAGGTTATTCTTAGCCAGTCTACTGCAGTAATTGCAATGGAAAATGTGGTTAACATTCACTCATGCATGGGGAAAAAAATACCGTCCAATACCGTGAAACCGGGATAATTTAGAAAAATACCGTAATATAGAATTTTGGTCATACCGCCCACCCCTACTGCCAGGTTTTGAAAAAGTTTTGTACAGATCCTCTAAGTGAGAATTTGATTTTTTCCAATTTTAGGTAATATATAACATCAGTTATCCACGGACTTAAAAGAGGTGATCTGGGATTCTTCCAGTTGAGAAAGATATGTCTACGAGCCAATAGTGTAGTAAAGGCAATTTCAATTTGTCCTCCACTTTAAGCCCATCTGGAAGTACACCAAACAGTTGTTAGTGGATTAGGAGGGATTGTGACGACCAGGCTGTCTGAGAGGCATTTAAAACTTTATGTCCAAAATGATGTTAATTTGGAGTAGGCCCAAACATATGGCCCAGTTAGGCTGGAACTCGACTACAACATTCGCGGGTTGGATCTTGCCGGGAAACATTGGACAATTTTAAACGAGAGAGATGCACTTGATATATACAGCTTTTTCTATAGTATTAATCTGTTGTAACATTGTGGCTTATGTTATAATAACAATTTTACTTTTATAAATAATTTTTGGTCTTCAAAATTGTTGAAAACTGCTAGGAGGCTAGTGCAGAAACTATGGAGAGGGAAAGGTTTGAACGGTTAAAATAGACAGGATGCTGCTAAAATAACCCAAATGCACTGTATAGCTTTCCAAGCTCTCTCACACAGTAGCACCAGACCAGGCATCAAAAGCAACAGTACAATTGGCGATTTATTGAAGGGTAGCTAAAACAAGAAAAACAGCAATCGTCAAAGTATCACATATATTGTATGCCTATAAGAATTAACCTATTTGGCAATGGCTTATGAACTGGTTAATTTAGTTCACTAAATTTAGGTAAAATGTTACATTACCATGGTTGACAATAATGAAGATAATGAATTTACCTATTTAGGATGTCCCTAAGATGCCTACTATCCTGATGCAATACAGATTCTCCTTTCTAATATTTTCCTTATTCCTAATTACACAACACCTTATCATATTAAGATTAAAGATGAAGTAGATTTCAGATCTGTTTGAACAAAAATAGCCACAAACCCAAGAAGAGATTTCCAACCCAGATACTGGCGGGCAGTTTTTTGCTTTACCAGTCACTTTCTTGAAAGTTTAAATTGAAAGTAACTGGCCACAAATATTCAAAAAAAAACTTGTGGCTGGATAGGGTGTACTGTCAAATGGAAAGCTTTTATATTATACATATTGTCACGCACAAGCACATGGGGAGCAGCTTAAAGACCCAACGCGCGTTGCGACAAGTCGTGCCAGGGGACAATGGCGGTGTACTAACCTCTCTCTCTCTCTCTCTAGAAAAGACAAAGCGCCACCACCATAATCCTGCCCAGACAACCAAAACACTTCCGGGTTCCTTTCTTCCCTCTGGTCCCCCATTTATGTCGCCCACTACCCATCCACCACCATGCCTTCCCAGCATTCCACGGGTCTAATTACCGGTCAGACTCCTTAAAATGTCCGTCCTCCCACTCCTTTTTGTCTAATGATAATTTTGTTGAAAATAAGTAGGACCTTTGTGTTACAGTATACAGGGCTCAAACCCCCAAACCTTGAACTGTTTTTATTTCATTATTACAATATATAAATAAAGTGAGTCACTCATCAAAAAGTTGAATTGAATAAATGTCTACCAACATGAAATTATAAGTTACTAAGTAACACAGCATCCTCTACCATTTGGGTTAACATACAATCAGAAAGAAAAAAAATCGTGCAATGGGCATGGATGACAACAATGTTACTGTTTTTTTAAAAAAAAATGTAACAATGCATTGATAATGTAATCAGTTTATTTCAGATTTATCATCACGTATACATTAAAATTATATTCCTATTTGCCCACAAGCAGTTCCTGAAGTGGAACCAAATTTCTGGCAGTACTCAATTTTGTCAGTCTTGTTCCTCCTTCATTAATACCTTTCCACAAAGGGGTAGGGGGCTATCCTTCAGAGGACAAAGCACAAGTATGCCTCCACTTTCCTTGTCCAGTGTCTGAATCTCACCACATAGGTTATGTACAATATAACACAACAAGATGGGCCCCAGCTGCCCCACAAACCTCCACATGATTTGGTACCAGGACTGAGATCCGAAGGCAAAATTTTAGTACTGATCCAATACTACTCTGTATTTATCACCATAACTATAAATTTTGCCTAAGCTGCAACAATGGTTATGGTGAGAAATAAGTGTGGCCTGAAGGGATTTACAAATAACGAATTTAAAAAAAAAAAAAGATACAACAAACAAAGAAAAAGGTGAAACAAAAATCCCTGCAAACGCCCTCCACTTCCACAAATGGAAACTTAACAAAAACCTTTAAAGGTGCGCATTCTGAAATATGAGTAATATACAAGTGTCATGTACCTCATAAAAGATCACACAAGGGGCCCACCAAAAATAAAGACCATCCAAAGTATTTGGACAAATTCATATTTCTAATATGCATATAGGTCCACACATAAGTAGCCCCAGGAGTTTAAATTCCTTAAAGCGCCTGTATGTGTGAAACTATGCCACTTTAAAGAGTTTATGTGCAAGAGAGGGTAGAGTGTTTATTCTGCAAAGGATTAGTCCACCATCCAGCACTACTTCCCAAGTTACTCCCTATCATTTTATGGATGTTCAAAAAAAGTGTTGTATTTTAGGCTAAAAATTATTCACTTGCATTCCCATATGTACACAATTACTAGTTGTTATTTTATGAACACCAGTTTCTCCCTCCCCCCACAACAATAAATTTACATTATTTGCAATGCAGAAGAGTGCTGCTTGTCTCCATGTTGTACTCAAGCCTTTAAGATGCAACAACCTGGCCAATGCACTCTCCTGCAGGAAGCCCTGGATCTTTTCCTAGTGTATACCGTTTGCAGGTGTGCTATGCATGCACATCTTAAAATGTTAATATTTTTTTAATCAAATGTAGATTTAGTCATCCATTACACGTTAAGGAATAAGCTAATGCTATATATATTTTATAGCACTGTCACACTTTGTTTTTTTTTTTAACAAACAAATTTACATTTACAAAAGTCTGGAATATTTCTCTGGAAAAAAATTTACTGAAACAATTTCAGGCAAAACAAAAACAGATTAACAACATCATGCATGAATAAGTACCCTTTAAATTAGAAAAAAAATACCTGAATAACTTCTCATCCAGCCAATTATACAAGAAAAAAAAATGTAAATGTATTAATTTAATAGTTTATTTTTTCAAAACTTTGTAGTGACAATTTCTATCAATAAGACAGGACAAGGTATGGTGGTTAACTGCTCTATGGAACCCTGAACTGGACTAAGTCTGAAAATATATGTACACGTTCTTTTTGAGCAGATTCAAGCCATTTAAAAGTTATTTATTATTCTGATAAAAAGAACACATATAATTCTTAGATGATGTGGAACTAAAGCTACAAAACCCTGGCATATGAATTAAACATCCCTTTCTCTGTTAAATATTTGATAAATTATTACTGAAAGACGATATTCAACTGAACAAGGAAAATGCTATAATGCAGGTACCATAATAGTAAATTTACAATGCACAAAGCAAGATTAAAAATTTCACTAGAAGTTAGTCTAAGAGTATCTAGCTATAGCCTTCTAAAAAGTTCATCTAAATCAAAACACTTTACAACAAAAAGCACTGTGTATAAATGATTTAAATATAATGCAAAATGTGACAAAAGATAAAAAGGACTACACAAATATAGTATAAACAAGGCATATATCAAACACTGTGTTGTATATCATTTTTCATAGAGCACACTGCCTCTTCAAAGCTCAAGAACAACTTGCAGCAATACAAATATATATTAAATCAAAGCAAACACTGGAAAGAGAAAAAGGCAGATAAAATCATTTTTCCAACTAAATCAATTTATTATCAGAGTTCTTCAGCTAAATGCAAAATATCAACAAAAACATTTTTTTTCCTTAGCCATGAGAACTACCATTTTAAGGGTTACTTTATTGATGGGAAGAACAAAAACTGGCAGCAACATGTGCAAGACAGAATTTCACCCCCTCTACCCCAAGCCTCTCTCACTTTGTAGCTATACATTCAAAATGTGTGTATTTATAATTACAAATGCATACATTATCTTCCACTTAAGCATAACTTTGCTTCCAACAACCATGTAGTAGTTATGACTTTTACAGTTTTGTCCCTAAGTGTGCCCTTAATTTTTTAACATGGAAAAAACAGTGTAGCCTTTGATGCACTGGTAGTTTCTTATTACAAATGACTTCTGTATTTCTGTCATTAAACTTAATTTACTACTTGCCATTTCACTTTCAATTTTTTGTTCTAAGCAAAGCTGAGTGAATCAGGCACCAACTGTGCCAAGACAAGGATCTGGATCCAATTCCCTTTGGAAATTGGATCTGAAGAGACACTAATTTACTAAAGGAGCTCATCCTCAAAGCCACCATGTAAAAGAATGGAGTAAAGTATTATACATATCATTCTATATTACTATTTAAAAAGAACTGGGACCACATTCAGGACCCACCTGTACAGTTTGTTATTTTGATTTTGGAAGGAAATTACATCTTTGACTGGCGACAGTTACTTTCTCTTCCAAACTGTCCTCTAGTTCCTGATGTAAGAAATCTTAAGAGATATGAAAGCGTGCATTAAAATAAAACAATTTCTTCTATTTTTTTAGGCTTTATGGAGCAGGATTGACCACATACAAGATAACACACCCATCACAATCAATAACACAAACACCCCTCACATAAATGGTGATAGCAATTTAAAACAGTAGAAACCACAAAACCTGAATGCATTTTTATTCCCGAAGGAAAATGCCATCAAGATGATCTAAAACATAAAAAAGAAGTAAATCTTAAAGGACTACCTCTGCTGATGAAAAAATGCAAAGAAAACCTGTCCAAACAAGAAGAATTTTTTAATGGCTGGAAATTAACCAACACTCAATTTAAAAGACTAACTTCAGATAAAGGGTAAAACGGCATAGACAATGCTAAAAGTGAAAATTGTTAGGAACATACTATTCATCAAATCTTAGCAGATGGGGCACAGTTATTGTAAAGCAAACATTCACTGTATTTCATTTAATTTTAGATATACACTGAAAATGAAAAGTTAAAAATCTTAGTGGGTGGTGGCAACTATTCATTTTAATATGAAAACAATTTCCAGAAAAATTGCATGAAGTACAATTTCCATTCACAAACCACAATAACCATAATGTCTTATTTACAGTTATTCTAAAAAAAACACAAACCATTAAATGTATAATCCACAAATGGCCCCTGCAAATTCTTTTAAGTGAACTCTTTAAAGACTGTCATTTTCAGAAAGGACCGTTATAAATTCTTCCAGCACTTGCTGCCCACCTGTTCATGATAAACATCTCTGGACAATTTCAGACCACATGATCACATTTCTCAAAATGTGAAATGCTGATGAAGCATCTTACTTCAAAAGTATTAGTGAAGTCTCCAAAAATACCGTATTCAGCATTTGATACTGTAAAATTTTAAGATGCCTTCTCTTTCAGTCCTCTGCTTGATAAATGTGCAATTACATGCCATTCACAAATCAAGCAAGGCTTATAAAATGGTGGGAAGAAAAGGTTTTTAAACTTCCTATATAAAACAAGAAAGCTTCAGTTTAGTCAAATTTTAACGAGAGAAAAAAAAAAAAAAAAATACACCTCAATATTGTAGATTTGTAACAAGGTGGTGAAGTCAGCCTTGATTGTGTCTTAGAAGTAAACCAACAAACAGTAAGCATAGCTCTAAGGTCAGGCTAATCTTGACACCAAAGATAAGCAAAGAATCTTAGTACCATTTAAACTTTTTTCATTCATTCACATTCTACCACTTATCCTTGACCAGTCTTAGCAAGCTTAGCAAGATGATCTGCACATTTTTCCACAGTCACACTTGTCAACTCATACTGTTGGATCCCAAGGCATTCCCAGGCTATCTGGGAGATACAATTCAGCTTTTAAAACTTGCCTTTTCCTAAAAACCCAGCAATAACCGATTCCTACAAATGCAGCAAGATTTAAAAAATAAATAAATAAAAAACAGGAAAAAAAAAGTTTTGCATTTCTGGTCATCCCAATGCACTGTATGGACTGGGTTTGATTGGAAATAAGTATTTAATCCATGCATGTGTCTAATTAAGATTGTTACTAGAGAACAGAAAAATGCCAAAATCAAGTACACAGCTTCTAGTCGAGGGGGTTGTCCAATGATTTCCAAGGTTAGCGATTGCATCCTGTAATCTAAAATCCTTATATAAGCTAGAAATTAAGGGGATGAAGTGCATAACTCAGTGATAATATTTCGGTACAGTTTCACATTTCCAAAGTATTATGTGCTTAACCCCCTTTCCAAGACAGCTAATACCGTGCTGACAGAGGTTTTGCTGTGTCCAAAACACCTTATTTCTCGTAGCTACATTAAATGCATTGTACTTTAATGTGAATGATCATCAGTTGTCAGCTAAACACAGGGCAAATCCCTACAACCTAAGACAAAATTAAACCTAGTTCATTTTGTCAAAGCAAATCCAATTTGTCAGGGACGTCAAACTACACAACTGAACATATAAATGAAGTCTTCATCTGTAACATCATGGAGTGTTTGTTGCAAGGCCTTCATACATTGTTTTCTGACTTAAGTAAACCAAATGGGAAGAAGGTTGGTAGTAAAGACGATAGCCATCTTGCATTACATCCCTTCATGCTCCTCTCTTTCCATTTCACTTTATGTTTTAGGTCTACTGCTTCATAAACATACAGTATATCCACAATGCTTGGCAAGCTGTGCTGCACTGGAATGCAACTCATCTAGCAACGAGTACAACTGCAGCTAATAAGGCATGAAACAAAGTGCCTTGCAGGGCAAGATGGGGGATGCAATTTGAGATGGGAGCACAACTGTAAAGAATAAATTGTGGTGGGTTAGATGGTATAGTTTTACTAATCTGCATTATCCAGGGCATACATTGTCACAAAGGATGGAGAGGTGCACTATGATGCAGTGCAAAGTCCATAGAGAATCCAGCCATGATCCAAGTAAAGGGGCTGTGGAAATAACTACTGTCCTAAACTATAAGACGGTTCTTTGGGTTGGGTTGTCTCCACACAGCTTGACAGAAAAAGGATGAAATGTTTCTTGCTGCTCAGATTAAAACCCCAGTGCAGTGTCTTATACAGAAAAAACTGCATCTAAAATAATGAAACACAAAGATTTGTCATCTACTATACACTGTCATATTATGCCTACCCAGTACAGTATTTTATTTTACACCACAACAGAAATCTTGCTTTAATTGTACACTATGACCATCATGTTGATCAATACTGCCAAACAAAAAATGTTCACATGCACAAAGCTAAAAATTGTTCAAGGCGCATTAAGACCTCTCCGCAATTACTAGCACCCATGGTATATCACCTTTTGCTCAAATACCTTAACTTGCACTGGAAAAAAGAAATTCAACCTTTATTTGAAGTAAATTTATTCTGAGAAAAAATAATCTCTCATCAACAAATTATTTTTAACAAAAACCACCTGTGCCATGATTATTGGCACCCCTAGAAATTCTTATGAACAAAGTGCAAATGAAGTATTTTTTCCATGTATATCAGAGTATGTAGAAACTTTCAAGTAGTAATCCACTGGGTAATAAATTGGAGGTAGCACATAGACCAAAAACCCTTATTCATTCAATAACATGGACACGATAAGAACACACAAAAATCAAATGATAGAAAAGTGTGTTGACCTTCATCGGTCAGAGAAAGCGTACATATCTACAGTTTGGGCAATAATCGAAAAGTTCAAATGAACTGGAACGGTTACCAACTTTCCTGGAACTGAAACCAAGTTTTTTTTTGCTCCAGTACAGAGTGATCAGAATGGCAAGAGAGGTTTCAAACAAAAAGGAAAAAAAAGCCTTGATTAGAACCATGTTCTATCATCAGACAAAACAAACATTTAGCTTTTTAGCAAACAATCAAAGCAGGTTTGGAGTAAAAAGAAATATGGCTATACCAAAAAAGAACCTGATCCCCACAGCTAAGAACGGTAGACGTTCTATAACATTGTTGAGCTATTTTTCCTCCAAAGGCGCCCAGGACCTTTTCAGGGTACATGACATCATGGATTATGAAATA
The DNA here is from genome assembly GCF_900747795.2 of Erpetoichthys calabaricus. Classification (NCBI taxonomy): domain Eukaryota; kingdom Metazoa; phylum Chordata; class Cladistia; order Polypteriformes; family Polypteridae; genus Erpetoichthys; species Erpetoichthys calabaricus. Next base: position 19,790,104 of record NC_041401.2, on the reverse strand, counting down.
CCGTGTGATTTTAAATTTAAACCCAACTTGCCTCTGCCAAGGAACTATACAAGTGGGTGATCATTAGATTTTCCAACAGGACAGTGATATAAAGAAGCTGAAGAGGAAAGTACACAAGAGAGGACCTTGGCCCCATCAGGATCTGGAGATGCTCTATAAAGAGGAATGTTCCCAGATTCCCTATTCTATATTCTCCAACCTAGTAAGATAAGAGAAGACTCAGTACTGTTTTATTGGCAAGGGGCTATTGTACAAAGTATTAATGCAGGGCTGTCAATAATAAAGGCACATGATTCTTGTAAAAATAATTATTTCTTGATGAGCAATTATTTTATCTGGGAAAAAAAATTCTTTAGGTGTAAAAGCACCTATAATGGGCATGCGAGATCAGAACTGGACCACGGAGCAATTGAAGAAGGTGGCCAGGTCTGATGAATCCCATTATCTTTTAAATCATTTGGACGGCCAGGTACATGCGCATGTTGTTTACCCGAGGCAAAGACGGCAGAAGCATGCACTATGGGAAGAAGACACGCTGGTGAGGCAGTGTGGTACTCTTGGCAATGTTCTGCTGGGAAACCTTGGGCCCTTGCATTTATGTAGATGTTACTCTGACACATACTGGCTACGTAAAGATTGTTGCAGACTACATACACCACTTAATGGAAATGGGGGCAGGTATTTCCTGATGGCAGACAACTCTTTCAGCAGGATAATGCACCCTGCTAGACTGTAAAACAATGTTCAGGAATGGTATGTAGAACAGGAAAAACAGTTCCAAGGTGCGGACTTGGCCTCCAAATCCTCCAGATATCAACTTGATCTCGCATCTAAGAGATGTAAAACAAGTCCAATGCATGGAGGAATTACCTAGCAACTTACAGGACTTCAAGGATCTGCTGCTAACGTCTTGGTTGTCAGACAGCACAGGACACCTTCAGAAGTCTTAAGAGTTCAAGCCTCAATTACAAAGGGCTGTTTTGGCAAAGCGGGGGACGTACATAATTAGGCAAGTGGTATAATATTCTGGCTGTTCAGTATATGTCTGGTATATGTCAAAAAAATCAATAACAAATGAAACATATCACTGCTAATATTGGATGCAAACCATGGGCAGATTTTTTTTTTTTTTTTTTATAAAACACTCTTGTAATTTGTACTCTCTTGAAATGTAACAGTTTTGGGGGTTTAAAACCCAAGGTAAATAGTCAAAGGCAGGGTTGTCTTAAGGCTTAGCCATTTAAATGCTTCTGTGAAACTCTTTGGAGACACAAAGTAGTATAACTGAGCTCAACTCTACTACAGTAAAGTATGGTGCTAATTAGATTCAGTGCGGTTTTACCTTCAAATCAATAATTAAAATATGCCTCTTTTCAACGATAACCTGGAACCAGGTAGAATCATGCTAAGGTTAGTCTCTGGTTCATTTCCAATGACTTACCAGCCCCCATAACCTTCCTGTGAAAACCAGTTAATACTCTGACCATTTGGGTCCTTGCTTAGCATGCGAAACCCAGACTAACCTTGGGCACACCTTTAAAGTAGCAATCCCAAACCATTTTTGCTCATGTCCCACAGATGACAAATATGCAAATGCAGCATTATTACTGCATACCAATATAAACATTGCTTTTGGTTGCAACCTATTTCTTATGCAAAATGAGTCACTAGTGTTGTGAAGTAAATCCAAATTATAGAAGTGTTTACTGCAGTAGTAGTTGATCATTGTTCAATGCAATTCTGAAGGTTTGTTCCATAATATGTGGTACACAGGCAATTATCAAAACAGTTAAAAGAAAATGTACTGGGCATAAATATTTATCACTTCCATTTGATCTATAATTAATGCACAAAAAATGCCTCCTTTAGCATTCTTTCTTGTAATGGAAAAACTGGAATAAGATAGTCAGTCTGGCCCTGGAACCTAATGTTAGTGGAAAAGCACAAAACAGACCAACTCAAAACAAACAGCACTAATTTATTAGGCTGTCATCTTACTTGTTTTAGAAAGAACACATTTTTTACTCTTAGATTTTTAGTCTTGCTAAGCTAATTTAAAAGACATATGTGTGGGAAATGTTCAATTCAAAGAAAAAAAGACAAAGTGAAACAAGAAAAAAACCCTTATGGAAACAAGTCTGAACCCATTTAAATGGCTCAGACATCAAGCTATAGTCACAAATCCATTAATATAAGAATCTAAAAACACCAACAAAGTTGTACTCAACCGCATCATGATGTCAGCTCAACTCTAAAACACCTAGACAATGGCTAATACTTAGGCAATACCTAAAGACAAAATAATTTAAAATAATACCATAACACTTACTATATTGGTCCTTGATTAGCCTATTTTAAAAAAAGGTTAATGCCGTTCTGTAAAATTACAACGAAGCTATTTCACACTGGTCTAAAAGTCACAAAAACAACTTTACCATTCTGAAGAGTTTCTTAATTTTTACAAACAAATCCAGGAGGAGCTCCTTCAAAACCTTCAACCAATTCTCATTTTTCCAAATTATTCTGTTAGGAATGCATTGCCTAAATTGACAGTAAACCTGAGGGAGGTTTTTTAGTACCAAAAGACATTTAACTAATAGAAGGATTTAGAACCACCCCAACACTACAATGCCTCCACTTCCACTTTTTAAAGGAATATTAAATTATTTCAATAAAAATATTATTTACTATATCGATTCATATTATGATGACATGTTAAAGCTTCAAGTCGGTCTAACTGAATTCATAAACTTGAAAAAGACTTTTACAAGATTTCTCAAAAAATATATTTTTGAACATTTTTAAGTTTGCTTGTTTAGGCAAAAAGGATCTAAAATTATTATGGCAAATACCTCAAAGAACTGGTATGGGCTACTGTCTCAATGCTCCAGAATTAATGGTTCTACAACAGCTACTCTGCACACAAACACCCCCAAACTTTAGCAAGACATCTCTAACCAAAAATGATGTGCATATTAGGTTAATCAGGGAACTCCACACTCACCAAATACAAGCATTAGTGCGCATGGCTTCCTCCTATAATATAAATGCAAAATTTTCAGACTTTGACCTTTCTTTCTACCTAGCATCACTGGGACAGCCCCCAATTTATCCTGAGCTTGTAAATGAAAAACATATACATACATACACATTTTTTTATATATATATATATAAAAAATCCTAAGCCTAAATATGCAACGATTTTGTGCAACTTTTTTTGTCACGCTTTAAATTGGGCTTATTTTAAAACCTACATATATATTGTAGTGACCTCCGCATCAGGCTTGAAAAGAGAAGTAAAAAAACACAGACAGACGTAGTTAAGTCTCACCAAAAAATTTTTACTTGGACAATCAAGAAAAAACGCCGACCTCGTAACCCCAAACACACCCCCTTTTTAAGCACCCTCTCCAACCCCTTCTCCCATCCCCACTTTACCACCTCAATCAATACCCCGCTGTCAGTCTTCCGTGCTGTACTCTGCACTCCCTCAATCGGACCTAGCAGTCAGTCAAAAAAAAAAAGGCTTCAACCTGGCTGGGACGCTACAATATGTTTGATATCATTCTTTTCAGAATGTATTGAACTTTAATGTGATAGTTAGATTTTCAGAATCTTGTTCCATTTTTAAATTATAAACAAAAAAAATATCAAGAACTCGCGTCCCATGAGAGGAGACTTTGTGCCAACAGATTTAATTACGCATGGGGACAGAAAAAAAAAAGACTTGGACAGCTGCTGTACATGCTTTCAAATGTTCGAAGTGCCGTGCGAGATGCAGATCACACGGCCTGCAGCAGCAGCAAGTCAGCAGCTGATCGAGCAAAGAGGAGGTAAAAAAAAAAAAAAATATTTGTTTTCCCATTCCTCCTTAGGGTGTGTTCAGCCCCCCTCTTCACAATGCGAGCGGCAGAGACACGAAGTGGCTGGCACATAGCATAGGCGTGGTGAACGAAGCGAGCAGGAGAGGGGACCCTCTAGTAAATAAATAAAATGACAGGTAAACATGCCATGCCTTATGCTGAAGTATTTTATTAAAACCTTAATTTCCAAAAATTCTGTGGAAGAATGCTTCACAATTTAAAGCTGAAATTGTCTATCAAGGCATTACATTTGATTGCAATTTTATGCAGTTAAATAAAATAAAATAAATAAAACTTGAGGGAGAACTTATGTATAAATACAAAAAAGTACTTTTCAGAAGGAATTGTCCATTAAAAAGTTCCATCTAGTGTTATAGATGAGAGTTCTCACCCACTCCCTTGAACAGGGCTGGTTGCTGTTCTGGACCCAGTGTTACCAGGATCTCCTTCATGAATTGGGAAATGGATTAAGTGGACAGAATTATGGAAATAGATGGAATCTCGTCAGTATAGCCCAACATGAAAATACTGAAATACGCAACTGTTTCAATAACCTACACAAGAATCACTAATTATATCTTTCAGTGCTGTTCAAAAAAATAAAGCATACCGTTCATTATACGTTAACACATTTGTGCAAAAGGGTGTTCTGTAAAATCTTCCAAATCTCATTATTTCAAATAGAGTTAATTCCATCTCAAACACAAATGTTACATCTTTGTTTCAATGGCAAATTTTTAAGTTTAGTCCCATTTCTTCTGTGTAATTTAGGCGGAATAAGCAATCACACCAACAAGAGTTTCCATTTGAATTAAATACACAATTGCACTGAATAAATAACTGCAGGTAGTGTGGCAAAGTGCTCAAGGATTTAGACTTTGAACTTCAAACCCTGAGGTTGATGTTTGAAATTCCATTACTGACCCTGAGCAAGACACTTCATCCTGCCTGTGTTCTAATTATCAAAAACAAAATTAATGTAACCAATCATATCTTAAATGTCACAAGCCACCTTGGGTAAAGATGTTGGCCAAATAATAAAGTAACATTAAACATGTAAGGCTTGTTTAAATTTAGAAGGATGGAAAAGCACTATTTTAGATGGCTGCCTACTTTGTGTATAATCTACCTGCACTGGCAACAGCACTGCGTTTAGTCAACTGCTGCCTCACTGCTCCAGGAGACTGGGCTTCAGTCCAGACCTGGTCACTGAGGAGTCTGCATTCTTCTCATGTCTGCACGGATTTATCTTCAAGTTTTTATCTTAGTATTACAAAGACAGTTTGTGTAGACTCTCATGAGTGAATGTAAACGAGCCTTAAAAAGGACTAGTTGGTTGATTCCGGCATTCAAGGGTAAAGTTCAGAGTTCAGTGTTTTATTTATGTTTACAAAAAAAAAAAAAAAGTTTGCCAACTCAGTTTCATCCAATAACAGACAAATAAAATCATAAAGAGAGAAGTTAAACCTTAAAGATTCTAAAATATTTATATCATTTTAAAAACACTTTGTTAACAACTAGCAGTTTAATGGTGCTATTTTACCTAAAAATTCTACATAATATATGAAAATTCCACTTCTGGGGATTTACTATCATCTCCGATATTCCTTATTAAAAAGATGTACAGTAATCCCTCGCTATATCACGCTTCGCCTTTCGCGGCTTCACTCCATCGCAGATTTTATATGTAAGCATATTTAAATATATATCGCGGATTTTTTGCTGGTTCGCGGGTTTCTGCGGACAATGGGTCTTTTAATTTCTGGTACATGCTTCCTCAGTTGGTTTGCCCAGTTGATTTCATACAAGGGACGCTATTGGCAGATGGCTGAGAAGCTACCCAACGTACTTTTCTCTCTCTCTCTCGCGCTGACTTTCTCTGATCCTGACGTAGGGGGATTGAGCAGGGGGGCTGTTCGCACACCTAGACGATCGGGACGCTCATCTAAAAATGCTGAAAGATTATCTTCACGTTGCTACCTTCTGTGCAGCTGCTTCCTGAAGCGACATGCTGCACGGTGCTTCGCATACTTAAAAGCTCGAAGGGCACGTATTGATTTTTAATTGAAAAACAAACTCTGTCTCTCTCTCTCTCTCTTTCTCTGCTCCTGACGGAGGGGGTGTGAGCTGCCGCCTTCAACAGCTTTGTGCCGCGGTGCTTCGCATACTTAAAAGCCAAAAAGCCCTATTGATTTGTTTGCTTTCCTATCTCTTTCTGACAGGCTTTGCTCCTGATGCGCACTCCTTTGAAGAGGAAGATATGTTTGCATTCTTTTAATTGTGAGACGGAACTGTCATCTCTGTCTTGTCATGGAGCACAGTTTAAACTTTTGAAAAAGAGACAAATGTTTGTTTGCAGTGTTTGAATAACGTTCCTGTCTCTCTACAACCTCCTGTGTTTCTGCGCAAATCTGTGACCCAAGCATGACAATATAAAAATAACCATATAAACATATGGTTTCTACTTCGCGGATTTTCTTATTTCGCGGGTGGCTCTGGAACGCAACCCCCACGATGGAGGAGGGATTACTGTACACACCTCGTTTAAAAAAAGGAATTTCTGGAGTGTTTTGTGAGGATGCTTAAAAGACATTATCCGCCATGTTTTTGATGATTTCCTGTTTTTAAAAAAAAAACAAACAAAAAAAAACAAAACATTGCCCTAACCCACACCTAACAAATCATCTACATTATCCCCAATAAATTTAGCTGCATGTTTAGTAATATACTGGAGCTTTTGTGATATTTTGGTGTGTCAAACTACTAAACTTGACAATGAGGCTGAAAGTGATGAAAGACTGGACCACCATATGATAAAATGACAACATGATGTCACTGTCTACTTTAAATGGTCCAAGTCTACAGAGACGAAATACTGATAATTACATTTGGAATACATGTTTTGTGTATTAATATTGTGTTCCTAAGAATTACTTATTAATGCTTTGAAATCACTTCAGTTTTATTTTGTCTGAAGCCTCCCGATTTACTAGTATGAAAATAACCCCGCATGATATACCATTCAACTCATCTTGATGTCTAGTTTTGCAAGAAGTAGAGTTTTTTTTGGAGACATCCCTCCCCCCCCAAATTGTTAGCCTGTAGACCAAAAAAAAAAACCCTCATTCTAGGCCATTTTTGGAGTATATTTTGTGGAGAAATTACACCCTTATGATAAAGAGTAAACTACTTAAAACTAGTTACTTTAACCACGGCAAAAATGAACAGAAAAGATTTGAATGTTGTGCATGCTATGTCAAATAACCCCGGGGGTTCATCCCCTAATGGAATATGAGGGGTCAAAGTTACTCCTTTTCACAAAAGTACTATAGGCATGTTGAGCACCTTTTAAAGCGGTTTCAAAGTTGCTGATCACAAATAATATTTCTGATACCCGATTCTTTAGCAGTGGCCCTAGCTCTCCCAGAAAATGACAAACTTCAAACATAGACTATTTCAAGGTCAGTGATTAGGAATGTAATGTTACTTTGATCCTTTACTAGGTATCTAGCCCTATATGGACTTCTAAAACAGGTATTTTTGTTTATTACAGTAATAGATTTCTCCAGGGAAAATTTGTCTTTAACAGCTCCTCTTTAAATAAACAGATCTGTGTCTCTGTGCATGTATATATATTTTCACACACAGAACAGAATAACTAAAAAGAAAGAAAAACTTCAGACTTGGCTTCTACCTCATGATGATATTAAACCCCGTAGTCCTTTCCCAATTAAGATAATCCAGGACAGTTTAAGTATTTAAATTCAGTCACTATCCCTACCTCCTCCCTTGAACAATGCTGGGTGAACATTCAAATTTCTGCCTCTTAAAGTCTGCACTGAACACAATGTCGTCAGGATAGACTCCCCAATACCGACTAGAATTAAACTGATTGGAAAACCAAATGGATGGTTCAAAAGTTGTTAGGTATTTGAAACTCTTAACTGATTACTTAAATAAAGAAGAAGACTGGAAAGGCTCCATACACAACAATCCGTGTGTGTCAATCAAAATTCAAGTTATCTCCGATTTCCACCATAAACTACTTTCATGTCAATGGATTCAAAGACATAAATACTGCCAGGGGGCTGTACAATACTTACAGGTTGCCAAAAATGCAATAAAGCTGCAAAAACATTGTCATTTTTTGAAGCTGTAAGTTTGGTCTATTAGATTTAAATATATGAATCAAATAAAAATTGAACATCAAGTCAAAAATTTCGGTTCGTGATATTTCATTGTCTGACGACGTTGACTGCCCCCCAACCCCAACCCCCATTCTCTAGGCTCCAAGAAAATGATGCCAGTCCAAGACAACCACCACCTCAAACTGTGCAGATTTCATATCGTTCATTCCTTAGGCTGGAAAAATAAAAAGTAGAGTCCTTGCAGGCCCGCAACTACAACACCAAGGGGAGGGGGCGAAATCTACCTCAACACTTAATTAAAACTCAATTTTGCACAACGAAACGAAAATAAATTTTAAAAAAAAAATACATGGGTACTCCATGATGTCAAAAGACCCGACCCTTTATCAGATGGGTTAGCAGCAGTGAAAAACAGCAGCTTGGGAGAAGGCAGTGCATCTTTACACGAGCCATGTTGACCGGGTCTATACACGTCTTAGTAATTTTTTTGTTGTTGTTTAAAAATGAAATCGATGAAAAAGTGCTAGAGTTTCAAATCATCGCACACCGCCGAGCTAAGAAAGACGGGCAGATCACATTCTTTGTGCCATCTTCTTCATTTCCCCTGCCCGAACTCCGGCCTACTGGGCTTCTTTATTTTATTCCTGCCCGTCGGGCAGACCTCTATTGACCGGCCGCACTATCACCACCTAACCCAACGGCCTCGGACTAACCCGCCAGGGACTCGGCGACGCTACACTTCATAGCGAAAATGACAGAAAAACGAATTAAAACGCCAAAATACAAAACATATTTTTTTCGTCCATTCCTGTTGTGATTTATACTGAACCCCGAAGCCAAAAATTAAAAAAAAAGACCCCCGAAGTGGAACGTTACCTTCTTTGGTTTTCACAGGTGCCGCGTTATTCTGCTGAGAAGCCGAGCCCGGTGTTGGGGACGTGGAGAGCTGGGACCAAGATGGCGCCCCCTCCAAACTTCCACCACTTGCACTGTTACTTTGGACACTCATCAAGCTACTTTTTTTTCAAAATCGAGAAAGAAATAATTCATCCGACAGTCACATTTAAAAACTCGCGATCTTTGCAGCTGAACGTCTCGTCTGTTTAAAACATAGCACTTGTATAAAAACATATTTCATGTTCTTCATTTCCAACTGCCACAATGGCTCTTACGAAAAAAAAGGCCCGGCTGAACAATTTCAGACAAACCTGGCGGCACCTCCGCAGTGCGTCCTGTCTCAGTAACCTTTGCATGAAGCGTCACGTAGCGTCCGTCCTACTCGGTCAGCGACGAAAAATGGAAGGAAGGAAGAAAGAAAACGAGGAAATGGGAAAAGGCGAAGAACTGCAACTTGCGGTAGTAAAACACACATCCCTGCATTCCAGCAGCGAAGAAATTGTACAAAAACTCGGCGCGTTTCCCTTCCTTTCCTCACGTAATGCACGCCGCCACAACCCCCCACCCCATTCATTAAAAGAAAGAGAGAGAGGGAAAAAAAGAAAAACAGAAGCCGGGCGTGCGCCCTCCTAGCTCCCGGGCTTGTGCCACCACCTACCTGGGAGAGGAGAGCAGAACTGAGGGCTTCAGCAGGCATCCGCGGGGCGATGGGGTTCTTCACTGCATTCCCATCCCGGCCTCCGTGAACTCATGCTCTCTTTGCTGCCGTCGTAAGACTCGGACAAGAACGCCTCTTATTTCTCAACTATTCGAAGTTTGCAAAAGTTAACAGCATAACAACTTCCCAATGCCCGATTAATTAAAATTGTAATTTTCTTTCTCCGGTATCAAAAAGATGTAAAATACACCGCTGATAATCCTTCTGCAAATCCACACTAATTACCTGAAACACCCCCCCAAAAAATTAAAAAAAAAAAAAAAAAAAAAACACACACAACTTTAACGTGACAACACAAAACGCCACTTTCGCTTTCCCACAATCCAGTATGGTGGCACGAACGTGACGTCATTATTAACTCTTAAGGCTCTTTGACAACGCACTCAGCCTGCCTGTCACTCACACGCACTTTACCGTGTAAGGGAAAACAATCGGCCTGCTCGCGAGACTCGAGGCTGCGGGGTCAGGCGCGACTGCGGTATCACTCCGCCGGGGCGATAAGACCTCGCGGCCCCGGGAGCATCACAAGGATTGAAGCCAACCGGGCAGATATCGAACAACCGGCTTATCCTGTCCAGTGTCGCAGCCTATTCCCGGTAACACCTGACTACAAGTATTATTTATACCCAAATATTCTACAACCTGCTCCATCACAAAATCAATGGCATACACAAAATCATATCCTATTTTATATAGTGCCTTTCATATCTATTTGCATAGCAATCCTAGGCACATAGTCATATATACTGTATACTGTACAGTGCATATATATGCGTGTGTGTGTTTATGGAATTTTAGACTATGTAAATTAATATAACAGAAAAAAGATTATGGTATATACTGTGTTTAAATTATGTATTATATATATACAAAATAAATACTTTATATTATGCTTTTTCATATCTGATTATTTTCCTACCTATCTTCACCACACACACGCACACACTCTCATATACGCAGTATATATAATATATGTTACCAGCAATGTGTGAAAAGCAGCTATTGTATAGAACACCTAGGCATTCTATAGGATGTGTAACGTTTTTAGGCAAAGCATGAAATATCTGTGTTACTTATATACTTTCCCTAGGCATTGTGTGTAATACCTAGGCATTATACAGAATCACTTGCTGGTTTGCCTTATGGCATTGCATAGAATGCCTAGGAAATGTCTGAAACTGTCATCATTTCACACTTTGATGTCTTTTTTTGGCATTCTACATTTATATATATATATATATATATATATATATATATATATATATTGTGAATTTCCCATCGGGATTAATAAAGTATCTATCTATCTATCTATCTATCTATCTATCTATCTATCTATCTATCTATCTATATATATATATATATATATTCATAGTCCATCCATCCATTTTCCAACCTGCTGAATCCGAACATAGTATTTTATATATATATATATATATATATATATATATATATATATATATATATATACTTTTTCCCCCTTTTTCTCTTTTTCTCTTCCTCTTATATATACAGTATATTTTAATTAAACTAATACATCATATAAAAAGGATGTATCCAGTGTATACAGAATATATAATATATATATGCAAAATAAACATTTGTATTGTGGCTTTCACATCTATATTTTCCTAGCTATTCTAAGTACATACATATACACACTCACACATATCTCTCTATTATTAAAAAAAAATCTTGGGAGGGAGACTAGGGAGACGAGACGTGATCTTCTCGGAAGACAATTTGACGTCCCGCGAGACAAGGCAGTGAGACAACATTTAAAATAAGTTCACGGACATCTAACCTAGCAGTCGTTGGAATGCTTTTGGCAGACACACTTCATGTGCTCCCAGCTCTTAAAACAACGACAAGCAGAACACGCAGCTTGCCAGGAGTAGCAAACCAGCAGATGATCCGACCGCTTCTCCTTAGCGTGCGTTCAGCCACCCCCCCTTCACAACGCGAGCAGCGTTATACGTCCTGCAAGAAAGAGATTTAACCACATCCGGGGCAGGAAATAAAGGACAAATACTGTTTTTACAAAAGTTTTAAAGTAAAAGTGAAAATAATGCATATGTGACAATTCCCATGAAAGTAACAATTTCTTTAAATTGTATATACGGTAAACCAAACCTGGGGGTGGGCAAGCAAATCGAGCAGAGGGCGAGCCCCCTAGTATACAATATATTGTAAATTTATATATTGTTGTATATATATATATATATATATATATATATATATATATATATATATATATATATATATATTGCGTACATGTATAAACTTATTTTATACTTACTTATTTTCCTACCTGTTCTACACAGTGCATATTTTACGTATATATTTATATATATATATACAAATAAATATCTATGTCACATAATGCCTTTTTTATTTTCCTATCCTCTGCACATGTATACACACACACAAATATGAAGTATATATATATATTTATATACAAATTTTTAAATATATATATATATATATAATTACTACATATTCCTATTTTCCCACTTATCCTCTGCACATGCATACACAAACTGATTTAAACTGTATGTTTCATATAAATTAATACATCATAGAAAAAAAGTTGTTGTATACAATGTATACTTGTGGTATATATATATTATATATATCCCCGATTGGGGAGCAGTAGAGTGTGTACGCCTGATGAGCCCAAATGAGGGCGAAACACGTGTCGCGTACTCTTTGCATTATTTGACAGTAAACTATGCAACATATATATATATATATATATATATATATATATATATATATATATATATATATATATATATATATATATATATATATACTTACTAGGGGGTCAAGTCCCCCTGGCGCCTTTGGCACCCAACCCCCAGTTGCGGCCAGAATATTAGTAAAATCTGTAAATGTACAAAAGAAAAATTATTATTTATTGGAGTCAAAAATCACGAAATTCTATAAATATGTAAAAGAAAAATGAATTATTATTTAACAGTAAAAATTATGAAATGACAATAAAAATATTTACTCTCTTACCAATTGGAGTATTCCTGTTAAACTAAGGTCCACTGTGCTCGATGAGTATTTATAAGAGACTAAATAAACAATCCATTAATTTTAACTGACAATCTTATAGATAAATAAACTTTTTTTAAAAAATGACTTATTTAAATAACAGGAAAAATCACATGAAAACTAAAGTGGTATGCAATGGGTCATCGTAACTCGACCTTCTTGATATTATCTGAATCTGAAAATCTAACAACATCACATTAAAGTTTGGTAAATTCTGAAAAGAATGATACCAAACATATATATTTAGGTTTTAAAATAAGCCTGATTTAAAGCATGACAAAAAACATGACATTAAAAACATCACCATTGCACTTTTTGGCTTAGGATTTTATATATTGAGTAGATAAATGTAAGTTAGAGCCATTTGTTACTTTTTAGGTTAGTTTAAATTGATATAAAGTATTTTCTCATTTATGCTAAAATGTTTGCCTATATATTAATGCATAGTCTATGAGAGATTCTATTATATCCCCCACAAACTGACATGAAATATCCTAATTATTTCTTCTCCCTCTGACTAGAGATTAGTCCCAGTATATGATCTGCCTTACACTGAGGACAAACAGTTTTCAAACCGTATCTTGTAACGTATCGTATTGACCATATTGAATGTGACGTACTTATAGAATGTACTGAATGTAATAAGTAAAGCATTTGTAAGTTTGCCATTGAGAAATAACACAACCATTAAGGAACGAAAGTAACTGAAGTTTAACAAGAAAATGCTAAGTTAGTAGAAGAAACCTTTTTCCTTTTATTGTCTTTTATCCTGAGTGTGTAATAACATTTTGTGTGAACTGTTTTGCTTTGAATTTTCAATAAACCTTTTGAAAACAAACTTTATTGGACTAAGAAATAAGAAACCTGACCAATTATTACCTTCTTGATTTTGGGAAAACGGAGAAGATGCAGGTACAATACACACACACGCACACACACACACACACACGCACACACACACACACACGCACACGCACACACACACACACACACACACACACACACACACACACATACAGTGGAACCTCGGTTCACGAACTTCTCGGAACACGTACAAATTGGTTTACGACCAAAAAGTTCGCCAACCTTTTGCATCTGTTCACGACCACACACTCGGTATACGAACAAGCCAGTTTCCCTTTAGGTTTGTACGTGTTCAGTCTCTCCCTGTGCATTTCCTGTGCAGCGAGCGAGCGAGCAAGAGAGAGATACACACACACACAGGTGCGCGAGAAACACACACACACACACGAGAGAGAGAGAGAGGGGGCTGGACGCATAAGGTAGAGAAGGCAGTTAAAGAATGCACTGGGCTTGTTTTTGTTTTCACTTCTATTTACAGCGATCGGTTCGTAGCATGTCCTGCGGTGGGTTGGCGCCCTGCCCAGGATTGGTTCCCTTCCTTGTGCCCTGTGTTGGCTGGGATTGGCTCCAGCAGACCCCCATGACCCTGTGTTCGGATTCAGCGGGTTGGAAAATGGATGGATGGATGGTTCGTAGCGTGCATTGTTGCAATGTTACTTTTCTTTGTGGTTTATTAAATTACAGATTTTTCAAATGTTCATTTTTTTTCCCTGTGCCTAAAACTCATTAAAAAAATTGTTTTTAGCGAGCAGTTCGTAGCACTATAGTGTGAACTATTGCAGTGTTAGTTTTCTCTGTTGTTCAAGGTTTTCTCAGTGTTATTCAATGTTTTTACATTTAGTTTACTATTACGCTGTGCATTCTATGGTATAATTAACTATATTTGTGCTTAAAAACTTAAAAAAATATATTTACATACAGTTCGTACGGATTAATTGTATTTACATACAATCCTATGGGGGAAATTACTTTGGTTCACGACCAAATCGGGTTACGACCAGAGTTTTGAAACGAATTATGGTCGTAAACCGAGGTTCCACTGTATATATATTTCCATCCATTTATAAAAGCTATTGAAGTATCATTTTAGGTCATGAAGAGCTGTGACGTAAGTGCCAATATATATATAAGGACATACTGTATTTTGTAAATTGTAATGAATGCCCCTTCCGTAGGCAGGCTGCTGTACTTGCAGTGTGCTTTGAGGGAGTCAGAACATACTTTACTGTATGTAAATGGCATCATGGAGCAGTACAGCACGGAACAGTGTTTCTTTTTTGGATCCTGACCTTCCATATGTGTTTGTCCCTTCTGGACGCGGACAGGCTCTGCCTCCATCTGTCTTGTGTGTCCTTTTTCAGGAAAGGCTGATTCATTAGCTCCTAAAGTCCATATTTGATCGATGTAATGAATCGGTAGCTTAGATGGAGACTTGCCTTCGTTTAGATCAGTCATGTGAAAGACACCACTGTTTTGGAGCAGGATACAACATTTACAACAACATTTATTTCTATAGCACATTTTCATACAAAGATGTCACAAGATGTCAAAGAAGTAGTTACGTGCAAAAAAAAAAATCAAGTTAAGAAAAAATAACATGTATACAAAAAGTAAATAATGCACACTTATTACATAAGACAGAAACATAATTAAGAGAAATAGAGCCCTTAAGTATTGAATAGTCATGTCTTTTCTAACCTGCTTAATCTAGGCCAGGGTTGCAGGGGGTACTGGTGCCTATCACAGCGAGCACAGGAGACAAGGCAGAAACAAACCCAGGACAGGGCACCAGTCCATCACAGGGCCAACACACACACACCATCCACACACGCGGGCCCATGAAGCTCCACAAATTCACCTAACCTGCATGTCTTTGGACAGTGGGAAAAAACCGGAGCATCCGGATGAAACCCACGCAGATATGGGGAGAACAAACGAGGCGTGATCAATAAATACGGTGAATGTTTTAAAAAAGAAACGTTAATTGAAGTAAAAGATTTACAACTACTAGTCACCCTCAAAATACTTTCCTCTACTTCGAATGCACTTCTCCCAACACTCCTGCCATTTTGTGAAGCAGTTCTGGAAGTTTTCTTTCGAGAGTGTCTTTAGTTGGGCTGTTGTGGCTGCCTGGATGTCCTCAATGGATTGAAACTGTTTGCCTTTCATGGTCATTTTCAATTTAAGGAACAGCCAGAAGTCGCATGGTGCCAGATAAAGTTGGATGTGGACACAGTGTAATATTTTTATTTGACAGAAATGGTTGTACTAGAAGGGACGTGTGACAAGGAGCGTTGTCATGATGAAGAATGACACCGTTTCAACATTTTCTTCAGTTATTGAAATTGAAGGACATCCTGATCTTTCCTCGTCTTCAACCGAGTCAGATCCATTACGAAATCAATCAAACCACTTGTAAACAGTGTCACACACGTGCGAGTAGGAGGCAGCTAAAGGGTCTGAGTAAGTGTAATTAAACATCCGACCAGGGGGCGGTGGAGTGTGCTGACTGTCTTTCTCAGTTCCCTACAGACCTTTCCTGGGAAATCCTTCAAGGTTCTGGCGCCTCAGCTGACGTCACTTGCAAAGCCGGCCCCTTTGCTGATGTCACTTCCGAAGCCGACCCCTTTCCTGACATCACTTCCGAAGCCAGCCCCTTTGCTGACGTCACTTCTGGTTCTGGCCATTTTGATGACATCAGTTCCTCTACAGGCCTTTAAAGCCTCCATCTTGGGCTACTATAGTGAGTTCTGTTTTGGACTCTGTGGTATGCCCATCATGCTTCTGATTAAAAACCCTTTTGCAGCTGGGAAAAACAATATACGGGTGGCTACCCCAAACCTTTATGATATCTTGGACTCTTAATTGTCACAACAGTCTTAACTGTCGGTGCAGTGTCACCATAAACCGATTTTAACATCTGATGGGTTTCCTGAGCTTTTTGCAGTTTGAACAAAATTTCATGTTAATGCGTTGCTCGATATCCATTATTAACGACAAACTTGAAAAACACACTTGAACTCAACAGTGGCTCACAAACGACTGACAGTATCAAGTCACAAACTCAGCTCTAGGATGGACATGTCAGAACCTGCACTGAATTGTTTTGCATTGCTCTTGGATGGTGCTCTGCATCAACATTCACTGTACATTTTGATCACACCTCGTACAAACTCCATGGAGGGAGGACCCAGGATGCAAACCCCGGACTCTTTACTGTGAGGCAGCAGTGCTACAACTGTGTCACCATAATGCCCATAAATATGGAATTGTTGTGAGTCTTTAATTGATGGTTCGATGACGAGGTCACTTGGCCAGGGTGGACTGAAAAAAAAATTCCAGTTAAGCTTAAGGAAAAAAAACATCTGTCGGGGTTGTCACAGGTGGCTGGGGGGGGCGACCTGGCCAGGACACCCCAGAGGACCGGAAGAGAGCTTACGCCTTCCACAGACCACGTGGGGGCGACTGCCCTGGTGGCTATGGGGACCACGGGTACAGAGCTTTGTAGCTCAACCCTGTAGGGGCCCGTGGTCTCCCCCAGGGGGCGCCCCCATGCCTTGGGAGCCCTGGGGAAGAGGATCGGGGACACCCGGAGTGTTTCCGGGTGCGCAGCCGGCACTTCTGCCACACTGGGGAGTGCCCGCGAGAAGATTGTCGGGAGGCACCTGGAGCACATCCGGGTGGTCATAAAAGGGGCCGCCTCCCTCCATTCAGGGGCTGGAGTCGGGTGAGGAGAAGGACAGAGCTTGGTGGAGAGGAGTGGAGGCGTCCTGAAGAAGGCATTGGATAGTGGCCTGGACATTGGGGTTGTTGTGCACTTTGTAAATATGGACTGTGAGAATAAACGTGTGTTGGGTGATTTGAAAGTGTCCACCTGTCTGTGTCCGGGTCATCTTCCACAGGGTTTAAAGCCAAAAGACCACAGAGGCACCGCTGGACACTCTACGTGTCCTTAAATCCTTCTTTAGTTTGTATTTTTAAGGCTTCGTCTTAGAGGATTTGACATCATGGCTCTTGTGGCGGATTGGGGTATCCACTTTCATTCAAACATTCAAACATCACAGGGAGCTGCACAGGACGTTGTTCAGGTGATAGTGGCACAGGATGCCACCACAAAAGACCTGGCAAATTAAACAGAGAAAAGAAAAGATTAATAAAGATTATGTTAATTCTTTGCATATCTAGTTTAGAACGAAATGGTATTTATGAGAAGGCCACATTTTGAAAGTGTGATTTTAGGTGTTTTTTAGAATTGTCCACAGTGTTAGCCTGGCATTATCTCTCTTGGTAAAATATTTTAGTTAATAACAGCAGAAGGGTGTCTCAGCTCTTCTTTTATGCTTGTCTCTCGGAGTTATAACCAAACTGCTGTTAGCTCTAAGGTTACACCTTGGAATGCTGGGAGACAGGCACTCATAAATATAGAAAGGACCAAGATTATAAAACTTTATATACCATTAGTAGAGTCAGTTCTAAAGGACACAGGTAACCAATGTAATGCCGCTAAAACTGGTGTGATGTGCTCCATTTTCATTTTCTAGTTAAGATTCTTCCTGCTGCGTTTTGGATGAACTGCAACTAACTGATGTTTTTCTTAGGCAGACCAGTTAGGAGTGCATTATAAAAATCTCTAGCCGACTTAAAAATGAAAGCAGGAATTAATTTTGCAGCATCTTGCTGTGTTATAAGAGGCCTAACTTTTGAAATGTTCCTTAAATGGAAAAGGGCAGCACGGTGGCGCAGTGGGTAGCGCTGCTGCCTCGCAGTAAGCAGACTTGGGTTCGCTTCCCGGGTCCTCCCTGCGTGGAGTTTGTATGTTCTCCCTGATTCTGTGTGGGTTTCCTCCCACAGTCCAAAGATATGCAGTTAGGTGCTTTGGCTATCCTACATTGTCCCTAGTGTGTGTGGGTGTGTGTATGTGTGTGCCCTGCAGTGGGCTGGCACCCTGCCCGGGTTTGTTCCTACCTTGTGCCCTGTGCTTGCTCGGATTGGCTCCAGCAGATCCCCGTGACCCTGTGTTAGGATATAGCGGGTTGGACAATGACTGACTGACTGACTTAAATGGAAAACTTCAGTCTTAGTAATCTGGTTAATGAGCGATTTAAAGTTGTGGTCAGAGACTCCGAATTAGAATTAGAATTCACTTGTGTACTAGGAATTTGAACTGTTTTTGGCGCAACATACAAGGACGGCACAGAATACAAAAGATACAGTACATATAAGAAGATAAAATCCTTCCATCCATCCATTATCCAACTCACTATATCCTAACTACAGGGTCACGGGGGTCTGCTGGAGCCAAACCCAGCCAATACAGGGCACAAGGCAGGAAACAAACCCCGGGCAGGGTGCCAGCCCACCGCAGAAGAAGATAAAATATATAATGACTAGTCATTTAGCCCGTTACAATAACGGGCGCTAGAACAGTAGTCAGGGCCGGATTTATATGAAAAGAGGCCCTAGGCTATTCCACTTATGAGGCCCTTTCACCTTCCATTTTTAACTTTGTAAATTACATGAGAGATAATAAAATTTTGCTAACAATTTGAATGTAGGCCCCTCTTGATCTTGAGGCCCTAGGCTGAAGCCTAGTTAGCCTATAGGAAAATCCGGCCCTGACAGTAGTGCATAAACATTAGTAGGAACAGTCTATATTAAATGGCAAAGGACTTTGACCTCATTCTTTTTGTTGGTCATATTTTTCTTTCTGTCAGCCTTTCTTTTATTAATTTTTACTTACTGAGCTGACCGTTCTTCGTGGGCTGTCGCCGTGTATTGTGTGTCTTTAATTTTCTGTGACAGTTAATACTGTCTTGTACGGCTCTATTCAATAAGGGCGCGCACAAAAAGGCGAGCTTCAAAAGGGCGACCTCAATTGAGCGCGGCGAATAAGGGCTCGCCTTTTTGTGCGCACCCTTATTGAAGGATACCGTCTTGTACGTCCGCTGGCTTGTACGTCCGTAATATACCTTTAATTTTCTCTGGCGGTAACACAGGCGTGCGCGTCGGTAATATGCCTTTAATCTCCTCTGACAGTAATACTGGCTTGTATGTGGCTGTAATATGAGTCACTGTATTGTGTACCTTTAATTTCCTCTCGCAGTAATACTGGTTTGTATTTCCGTAAAACGCCTCTAACTTTCTCTGACAGTAATATCGCGCGTCGCACCGTGCCCCGCGCATGCGCACTTCATCAGAAGACACCCACACACGGACACCTGGACGCACATAGGGATTTTATATATATAGATAAACTATAAAATGATAAATTATGATGCAGCATTCAAGGGCAGTACAAAAAATGAAAGAGGTACTAGGATTAAAATGTCCAGCAGTCCAGTGTGCATGAGATCCTGAAAAGAAGCTCCGACCTGATTAGTCAGAATAACTGCCCTGTTCAGGTGACGAGGTGTTTTAGCTTTTACTGCACAAAGTCGTTTGCTGGAGAAAGGGTGTAATGGGTGATGCCCTGGGTGAGTCAGTTCAGCAGAGATCTCTGTGGCCATGGACTCATACAGGACTTGAATGTGAGGTATGTTAACAGCTGTGGAATATGACTCTTTATTGGCGCCGACCCGACACAGATTGAAACCAGAGGCACGTATAAAAACAAATAAACTTTTATTGTCTTCGCCCGTGGGGGACGTCTTCCCCCACCACAGTCCCACAAGCACAAAAACAGCAACACAAAAGCACAAATCACACTTCTCTTCACCACCATTCCTCCCAGCAAGCGTTGTCCTCCTCTTCCCATCTCCAGCCTAGAGTAGTGGCTGCTGGCTCCTCTTATAGCTCCCCCGGAAGTGCTTCAGGTGATAATTAACCTCATTCAGGCTGCACTTCCGGATGTGGCTGTGTTACCACCCACATGGGCTCAGGAAGCCGTGAAGCTCCTCCTGGCGGTGGCCATGGAGCCCAACAGGGATGAGCTCTGGTGTCCAACAATTGTGGCCCCGATGCAACCCAGGGGGGTTGCCACCAAGTGTTCTGGGGGATGTAGTGCGCATCCCATGGCTGCTCACCCGAAACCAGTGTCAAAGGGGCCTCCCGGACGAGCATGGGTCCCGGCTGTCTGCCACACAGCCTATGATCCATTCACAGCCTCTGATGACACGCTACAGACTGGCCTTAGCCTGAGCAGAGGCAGGACTAAACCAGACAATTATAGATGAGGTCAGAATGGATTCGATGATGGCTGTGTAGAATTGGATTGATATTGCATGAGGAAGGTTGAATTTCCTCAGCTGACTCAAAAAGATCATTCTCTGATGGGATATCTTAATAATATATGTGATGTTATTGTCCCTCTTAAGGTTTTGTGACAGCACAGTGCCCAGAAACGTAAATGATTCTGTCATCCCAATGGCTGAGCCATTTATAGCTAGTGACAGATGACCAGGTGACTGTTTCCTGAAATCTATTCATTTTTCTGAATGTTAAGGTTCAAATTATTATGGTTGCACCACAATGTCTAAATATGTTTCCACCTCTTGTCTATATATGGAGCTCATCATTTTTTTAAATGAGGCCTATTAGTGTGATGTACAGCGGGTTGTGTTGAGTGTGCAGAGGATTGTCGGGGTGCAGCTTCCAGCCCAGAAGGACACTTATAGCACACACTGCATGGATTCCACTGCCTCGTGTCATAGTCTTTTTGAACATCTCCCATCTGGCAAATGCTACAGAGCCTTTCATGCACAGACCTTGAGGCTCAGAGATGGTTTCACCCCAAGAACTATTAACGCACTCAATCAGTCCACTAAGTACAATACAATGCAATACAATTTATTTTTGTATAGCCCCAAATCACACAAGGAGTGCCACAATGGGCTTTAATAGGCCCTGCCTTTTGACAGCCCCCCAGTCTGGACTCTCTAAGAAGACAAGAAAAAACTCCCAAGAAAAAACTTGGTAGGGACAAAAAATGGAAGAAACCTTGGGAAAGGCAGTTCAAAGGGAGACCCCTTTCCAGGAAGGTTGGGCGTGCAGTGGGTGTCAAAAAGAAGGAGGTCATTACAATACAATACACAGAAAAGAACACAACAAGTACAGAGTGGAATTCAACAGTAGATGATATCCTATAATACGATTTGGATTTGTTTAGAGTCCTGGAGACCTCGGCCATCAAGCTGCCTCCCCCTATTGGCCATTCCACAGCTGAGTCAATGCTGGGCCAGTCAATCCAATGAAAGGACCCCTTACCCGATGATTCCTGTGATCCTCCATCAGGGATGACTTTACCTTAGGCAGGCAGAACAACTTGGCAGGTGGGCAGTGGTGCCAAGTGCCACATTTGAGTACCGAGAAGAGAAACAGAATAGGTGAGGGTTAATAGCAAATTATAATTATTTTATTACTTATGTTTTAGTGCTAATGACTAACAACAGAGATGCAGTCTGTACAGTTAATCAGCAGCTCTAGTCAGGGTGTGCTAAACTGAAGTTGTGAGTCTTCAGCCGGGTTTTGAAAGCTGAGACTGAAGGGGCATCCCTTATAGTAGCAGGCAGACCACTCCACAGTTTAGGGGCCCTGTAACTAAAAGCTTGACCTCCCCCTGTTCTTTTATTAATCCTTGGAATTATAAAGCAGACCAGCATCTTGAGATCTTAATGTACGTTCTGGTTTGTAAGTCATGATACGTTCAGACAAGTAAGCCGGACCTCTGCAATTTAATACTTTATATGTTAAAAGGAGGATTTTGAAGTCTGCCCTAAACATAACCAGGAGCGAGTGTAAGGATTTAAGAACTGGAGTGATGTGTTTGTATTTTCTTGTTCTTGTAATAATTCTTGCAGCAGCATTTTGGATTAACTGGAGGCTGTATAAAGAACAGTTTGAACATCCAGTGAACACCGCATTGCAGTAGTCAATCCTACTAGAAATACATGCATGAATTAATTTCTCAGAATCCTGCTTATTTAGAGAGAGAGAGAGAGAGAGAAGTTAGGAGCACACACTGATACAGCACATTGCTGCACCCACCACATGACAAATGAACTCAGGATCCCCAGATTAGGACCCAAGCTTACTTAGGAAATGCCTTAATTTCCCAACATTTTCAAGATGGAAGAAACATGATTAGTGCTCCCAGTAAAACACTTTGCACTATATGTATACACACATTACACTTATATTTTTCGTATTGTATGTTTTATTATGCTATTTTTGCCATTTTATGGAAAGATTATTGTTTTCTGGAGGAGATGCACATTGAATCTCATTGTACTGTGTACAATGACAATAAAGGAATTAAATTCAATTCAATTTCATCTGCAAATTTAAGAAGTTTGACAGACGATTCACCAGAGGTACAGTCATTTGTATAAAGTGAGAAGAGTAGTTTTTGGAAAAGACACATCATCCCTGAGGTGCACCAGTACTAAGGGTTAATGGGTCAGATGTGTGTGCCTAACTGCATGTTTCCTATCTGTAAGAAGGTCTATGATCCTAGGGGAGTTTCTTATCTAGGAGCTCTGGGATGATTGTATTGAAAGCAGAGCTAAAGTCCCCAAACAAGATCCTCACATAGGCTCCTGGCTTATCAAGGTGTTGGTAAATAAAGCTCCAACTTAAATTCACTGCATCATCTCCAGACTGGTTAGCTCTGTATACAAACTGAAAAGCGTCCAAGAAGTCTTTTGTAGCAGTCTTGAAGTAACACAGAATAAGGAGTTCAAAGGTCTTCATTACCACACATGTTAAAGCTACTGGTCTGTAGTCATTCAGGCCTGTGACCTTTGCTACTGGGATGATGGTGGAGGTCTTGAAGCAGGTAGGAACAGTGTGCAGATCCAGAGACTGGCTGAAAATGTCTGCGGATACGGTAGACAAATGGTCTACAAGGTGCCTGAGTGTGGAAGGGGAAATTAGGATCAGGCCTGCAGCTTTTTTAATTTTTTGCTTTTACTGTGATGACAGGAGGGGAAGCTGGGAAGAAGAGAGCAAGAAAAATAACAGTGAGACCATCAGGTAGATTTATGTCCCATTGTCTTTCGAACCCACCGTAAAACTGATTAGCCAGACTGGGATCAGCAGAACTGTTTGATGTTTGTTTGTTTAGTTAGTGACCTGTTGAAGGCCTCTGCAGACTGATGCCCTGTCATTTGCAGACAATCGTTCCTACAGCTTATCTGGGTACTTTCTTTGGGCACCTTTGATCCCTTTCTTCTAGGTATACTTGGCTTTCCTGTATTCACAATTGTCTAATCTGAAAGCCCACTCTTTGTCCTGGTGCAGCCGTCTGAGCTTTGGGGTGAATCAAGGCCTATGATCGCTAAACTTCACAATTGTTTTTGTTGGAATGCAAACATCTTCACAAAAAGCTCATATACAAAGTGACAGCATCAACAAAAACGTTTATTTATATAACACGTTTTCTTACATCAGTGTATAGGTGTATGTTGGAGGTGGCAGTTTTGAAGGCACTTCAGTCTGTTCAGGCTAAGCAGTCCTGAAGCTCCTCAATTGCCTTGCTGGTCCACCTTCTAACTGTTCTTTTTACGGACTTTACAGATTTCAGCTATTGTTTGTAAGCAGAAATAAGGTGAATCATAGAACCAACAACCTGGTGCTAAATACCTCCAACACAATGGAAATGGTCATTGACTTTCGCAAACCAGTGACGTGCGGTGATGTTCATGTCTGGTGAGGCACTGATGCCTTGAGAGTGACATTTACAAATATATGAACCCAAAACAGTAGCTTACTCACTATTTAACTGGCAGCATGCACA
Organism: Erpetoichthys calabaricus; assembly: GCF_900747795.2. Taxonomy (NCBI): domain Eukaryota; kingdom Metazoa; phylum Chordata; class Cladistia; order Polypteriformes; family Polypteridae; genus Erpetoichthys; species Erpetoichthys calabaricus. The sequence goes on along the minus strand of NC_041401.2, from coordinate 19,765,822 downwards.
TTGACTACTGGTTATGTTTCATATTTCATCAGCATTCTTTACACACACACATAGGTAAGGTTTATACTTTAGCTAAGAAAGAACATTATGTTTATAGTGGCAAGGGAGAGCGGAGAGAGCGCATTTGCTCCTCACCCTCCATGTGTTCTAAATCTGCCGTTGCAATTCCACAATTCATACTGTGGCAAAGGTGCTATACAGGCATCAACCCGACACAGACTGACAATGGAGGCATGAAAAAATTAAACAAAGGATTTATTTTTCTTCAGCCATGGAGCACATCTTCCCAGTGGCCCACAGGCCCTACACAGTCCCCAAAACACACACAAAAGAAAAAACACCCAAAAACACACTCTTCTTCCTCCACTCCTCCCAGGCAGCTTTGTTGTTGTCGTTGTCGTTGTTCTGCCCTACATGTTGTTAGCTGTTAGCTGTTATTTGTTGAGCTGTGCTCACCCTTCATCTTATCATTTATTAACACACCTGTCAGTTACGTCCCACACTCACAGTGGTGCCATAAATGTCTATGAAACTCACGTAAAGCATGTACTGTAGGTCCCATAATAAACATCTGAATACAATAAACCCCATGTGTCTCATGTAGGCACCCCTTTATCTCTTGTTTCAGCTATCTATCTTTAAAGTATATAAACCCCTGGGTCTGGTTAGTTGTGGTCTTTGTCTTGATCCAACCGTGGAAATCACTCGCCTTGTACAGTTAGGTCCATAACTATTTGGACAGAGACAACTTTTTTCTAATTTTGGTTCTGTACATTACCACAATGAATTTTAAATGAAACAATTCAGATGCAGTTGAAGTGCAGACTTTCAGCTTTAATTCAGTGGGGTGAACAAAACGATTGCATAAAAATGTGAGGCAACTAAAGCATTTTTTAACACAATCCCTTCATTTCAGGGGCACAAAAGTAATTGGACAATTTAAATAACTGGAAATAAAATGTTCATTTCTAATACTTGGTTGAAAACCCTTTGCTGGCAATGACAGCCTGAAGTCTTGAACTCCTGGACATCACCAGATGCTTTAGTTGCCTCACATTTTTATGCAATCGTTTTGTTCACCCCACTGAATTAAAGCTGAAAGTCTGCACTTCAACTGCATCGGAGTTGTTTCATTTAAAATTCATTGTGGTAATGTACAGAACCAAAATTAGAAAAAAGTTGTCTCTGTCCAAATATTTATAGGAATGGAAAATGGTGAGAAAGGAATTCAGAAATCAAGAAGAAATAAATACTTCTTGAAAGACGCAGTTGTGAATAGGTGTTTTGGTGGAGACGACAAATAATGAGTCGAAAGATCTAACCCTAGAAAAAGTACCATTCTTCATGCACAATGCTGTTGGGTTACCTGCTGTACTGCATGGTCCATGTACCATGCATTTAGTAACAATTTCAAATAACTCAGGGTCAGTGTTAGGGTTAGGGATTTCAGCAGTGACATATTTATCAATGTCATCTTTGGTTCTTATTTTAGAATTATTGTGAAGAGTAAACAGCATGTGGGCATGAGTAAGGCCGTGCTTCTGAAATTTGATTACGTAAATATAATCAATACTCAACGTAGAATGTCTCTAAGTAATTCCTGCAGCTTAATCCAAAAGACTCGTACTACAATATCAGGTCTGTGCTCTGGTCTTTGGGTATCCGACAGTGCATGTAGAATTTCTGGCCAAGCAGGATTACATGTGAAAGTGATAAATAAATCAGGCTTTCCGAATTTACGTACTATGGCCATGGCATCCTGATAGTTTTGTTGCATGTATCTTGGACTTCCTGGAAATGTGGATGGAAATATGATAATTTTGTCTACACGTACGTTGTTATTTTCAGCGTTTGCTTGCAGTGCATCTGATAGTTCCACGCCTTATTCGCTTGGCAGTTCTTTTATCGGGAACATGTTGTAAATCTTTGTGCCAGCCAATGTCTCCATAAGGGAATAAAAGTCGGTAAACCATAAGATCGCAATTCATATTGAGCGTGGAAATCTGTTTACAGGAGTTGCCTATGGGATAGATGCAAATGTCCAGGCGGTTCGCCATCTTCTCTGACGAAAATCGCTACAACATTGGTGTGAGATGTCGGGGCATTGTATCGTCGTAAATCCTGCCTTGGGTTTTCCTTGAAAACCATTCGTACAGATGCTGTTGGATTGGACTGAGCGATGTCATGCATGTGTTTGTATGATTTAGCGAAGGGGTTGATGGTTCTGAACATGGAATCTAGCTGGAGAAGCAAATTTTCGCTGCATGCAGAGTTTGCTTTATTTTGTAAGCGTACTTCAGTAGCTCGCGCTGTGTCAAAAACATACAACTGCTGTATGGTCCTTGGCCAGGAGGTTGAGTTATCTGTGCCACTGATAGGAACAGGCAGTTGCCAGATCCCAGAATAGAGATGACGTTGTACAAAAACCCGTCGACAGAGAAGATACTGCCGTTCATTTTATAACAAAGGCTTAGGAAACAACCGTCGCAGTATAACGAAAATAGCAAGGTGTATGGGAGGCCACAGGCAGTGTGGGGAAGGGTTTGGAAGAGGACGAATAGGAATCGAGAAATGCCGTGTCGGCTGCGTGTGGGCGGGACCTGTTTTGAAGTTGAAGTGGGCGGGACTGGTTTTGAAGTGGAAGCAGGACGAACCAGAAGAGAAATATATATAAGAGATGTATACTGCCTGCTATGTATTGCTTTGTAAGTCATTATTTATTGTCTTTGGTTCTACACCTGGTAAATGCCTGTATGATTCTTTTGTATATATTTCAGTTTACAACGAGGTACGTCCAGTAAAAGCCTTCAAGAAAGCTCACCCCTTGTCGTTTTTTATGTGGATGTGCCGAGTTGTTTAAGCTCTCTGCGGCCACGTTGCCTGGCCAGCGCGGAGTGAGGCAGACAAGTTGTCATCGTCCTCGCCCTCCTCCTCCTCCTCCTGACTCTATCGCCTAGAGTAGTGGCTGCAGGCTCCTCTTATAGCAACCCCCGGAAGTGCTCCAGGTGCTCGTTGATCGACTTCATGCTGCCTTTCCAGGTGGGCTGCATCACAGGCTCAGGAAGCCATGCAGCTCCCACTGGTGGTGCCCACGGAGCCCAACAGGACTGAGCTCCGGTGTTTCAGGATTGTGGCCCCGATGCAACACAGGGGAGCTGCCACCAAGCATTCCGGGGGACGTAGTGTGCAGCCCATGGCTGTTTTCCTGGATTCAGTACCAAAGGGACATCCCGGCTGGGCATGGGTCCTGGCCGTCCGTCACAATACTCATTCAATGCAAATGAAAGTATAGAGTGGTGTACAATAAGAACGGATTGCAATTTTGACCTTAATTGAAATATGAAGTTGCTTTTAATACTGATGCTTTAATGAATTTTAATAGACTGTTCAACAAAAGGATAACAAGGAAAACAAAAGAATATTTTATTTAAGGTCAAAATTTAGTTGTCCCTTACTTTGCAACAAACTTTTAGCTCTGGTGTTGGTCTTCCGTTACTTATCACTTCCTGTTTTGACTGAAAGTCCAGCTTTGGGAAATTTCTAAGCTTAGATATATAATCTTCCATTTTGGCAGTCAGTCGGAACACAAAATAAAAATAAACAGAAGGCTGCAGTGCACTTGACTTTCTGATATCGCTAACTGATTGGCGCCTCTGTGTAGAACAGGGGTCTTCAATCACGGTCCCGGAGGGCTGCAGATTTTTATTCCAACGAATTTCCTAATTAGAAAGCAGTCTGTGCTAATAATGAAACTTGGTATTGAACTATTTAGCTTGTTAATGCTTGCATTCATCCAAGAGACATTTGAATTGCACTGTAGCGTTTCCTTCTGTGAGAACATTATCCAAGTGTTTTGCTGACCAGAATAGATTTAAACTTAATGGTCCTTCCAGTTCCCCTCTCGTTCATTTCTAAACATTTTTTTTTATCACAGATACTTCATGGTAAGCGTGTTATCTGGACAGCTGCTGGTTTATTGGTTATCTGCATCTCATTATTAACTAATTTCTGATTAAGAAAACAGGCAACAATTAAAACTTAAATGCAGCTGCTAAAATCTAAAATAGGCAATTAAGGGTTCTGAATGGTAACAGGCAAGAGAACTAAAATTAAGCCCCAAAAACGTATTGCTTTAGTAAATAAAAGGGTTCTAATTAAGAAGTTGGCTAAAGTGAAAACCTGTAGCCATAGCAGACCTCCAGGACCGTGATTGAGGACCTCTGATCTACAAAGGAATTAAATTTTGTCTTTGATGAATGAAGGCACGAACAAGGCAGAGAGTTAAACACCAACTTTCATTATCAGTAAGGACAGAGTTCTAATTAGGACACTGGCTGGAATGAACACCCGTAGCCACTGTGGCCCTCCAGGACCATGACTGAGGACCTCTGGCATAGAAGAAGAGTAGCAAAAAGCACCTTTTGGGCTCACATGCACCCCCTTCAGTGCGGCACGGTACTGTCTGCCTCACCTTGTGCCTTTTCACTGTGGTTTTATGTCCAATCAGCAAGACTAAATATGTGACACGCATTCATTAAAGATATTAGCCAGACTGTGGAAAGTCAGGGTGTATAATAAATGTGTCTGCTAACATTATATTGCGACATACAGGGAGACAGCATCAGACACACGCCAATCGCATAATAATAATAATAATAATTCATTACATTTATATAGCGCTTTTCTCAGTACTCAAAGCGCTATCCACACAGGGAGGAACCGGGAAGCGAACCCACAATCTTCCACAGTCTCCTTACTGCAAAGCAGCAGCACTACCACTGCGCCACCTGTGAGGACATGCATCAATCCCGTGTGTGAGGGAGAGCGCAGTCCGACGTGAGGTGAGGTGAGGCTCGTCGCTGCCGCACCACAAGTTTCTCCTTTGTATCTGAACAGGAAATGCAGTGATTTTGACTATAAAAGTGATCAAAATTATTGGAATCATACAGAAAACACATTTATAGCACAGACCAGTGGACAAACTTATTTTATGTTTTTTTTACTTTTCATGACCGCTTCTCCGACTAGAAATGAATGATTTTGTAGTCAATATGGTGGAATCCTTCAGATATCTGGGCACACAAACACTCTCAGCTGGCACCTTAACACCACCTACATCACTAAAAAGGCACAGCAGCGATTGTACTTCTTATGGCAACTAAAGAAATGAAACATTTCCCAGCCAATCCTAGTTCAATTTTGTAATGCCAAAATTGAAAGTGAGATCACATTCTCTGTTGTTGTCTGGTTTGGTTCAGCAATGGAACACTCCAAAAATAAATGACAGCGTGTTGTGAGGTCTGCTGAGAAAATATTTGGCTGTACACTTCCATCTGTGGCAGACCCGTGTACATCTCGTGTCACTGACCATGGCATAAGGACCACCATGAACTCATCTCACCCTGCTTATCACTTATTCCAAAAACTCCCTTGTGGTAAATGCTTCCGGTCAATTCAAACTAAAACTAACAGACACCTCAATAGTTTCTATCCCAGTGCCATAGACCTCGCAAACCAGTAACCTAGCCTGACCTCTTTGTATATTCATGCATTCTGTCAGATACAGTATGAATGTGAGTGTGGTAAACGCTTCAGGTCAATTAAACCCCAACAGGGTAAAAATCCGTGGCCCTGATGCAATCCAGGGGGACTGCCCTCCCATGCCCCGGGGAATACACCGCCCCTCTCCCGGCGCCCCGGTGGGGCAAGAACCCTACAAATTAAATCAAACAAATAAGATATTGAACAATTATTATAAAAGTAAAGTCGATCTATGTTCCTACCCTCACCTATGGTCATGAGCTATGGGTAGTGACCGAAAGAACAAGATCGTGAATACAAGCGGCTGGACGCCTCCCTGGTGAAGTGCTCTCTCCACGTCTCTCTCAATTGTGGCACCCTGCTTCGAGCTGCAGCCAGTGATGATCTTCATCCCATCCCACACTTCCTTCATGCTGTTATTCTGCAACTTCTGCTCCAGCTTTCTCCTGTACTGCTCCTTCGCTGCCCTGAGCTGGACTCGGAGTTCCTTCTGCACGTGCTTGAGCTCATGCTGATCACTGCCTTTAAAAGCCCTTTTCTTCTGGTTCAAAAGGCCCTTGATGTCACTTGTAATCCATGGCTTGTTGTTAGCATAGCAGCTTACTGTTCTTACTGGAACTACAATGCCCATACAGAAAGATTAGATGCTTTCTTTGATCCTTGACCCTAGCAAGGGCTAGGACTTGGTCCATAGGAAGCAGTTCTGGATCAGATGAGAGTCCCACAAAGTAGGGTTCACTATCCACCTGCAGCACCACCTGGTGGCACCCATGGCACTCAACATGGCTGTATTCCGAAACTCCAATTCCCATGATGCCCTATGGGTACCCAAAGGGGACCCGAATCCCAGGGATGCTGCCCTCTAGTGTATTGGGGGACATAGTACCCAGATGCTGGTGTTGTGGAAGAAATAAATTAGAAATATATTAAAAACAGAAATTTTGTCCTCAGCTGGGACCTCTTTGAATACAAATGAATCAATATAAATAAATAATAATAAACCTGAAGAAAAGAGCAGGAGGAAGCTTGTTCATTTGCGTCTTTTAATTTTCTCTTCATGAAGAGGGATACACTCCATTACCGCCAACTGTGAAGGAATGGTCCCAGAGCAAAGAGAGAGACTCATACGTATAGATAACTGAATTTACATGACAGTGCTGAGTTATTGCTTACACACCATTTTGACGTTTACTCTAATTGGTTCCTTACTTTAATACCATTTGACTTTTCACTCAGATTGCTTACACACCCAAATAAAAGTCTTATTCTACTACATTCTTGTCCTTCTCAAAATCTCTTAAACTCAACTCTTACCCTTTTATGGAAAATTGTGCATGTGACAACTATCAAGTCTTACAGTTACCACTTACTATTCATCACCATCTAGAACATTCTATCTCCTTGTTACTCACATACCCTGGCTTACTTAACCCTTATAAGATAAACGCTATACATTAACGTGGACAGTATACCAAAAAACTTCATACACAATAACTATGCTACCCTTAGACAACTATATTATTCTCTCACAGTGTCTCTCCTGGTACCTTACCTACTGGCCTTCCTGTCAGGTAAGGTTTCTCGTTCCAGTTCTGGTCAGAGAGCCTGTCCTGCCATTTTCTTTTATCACAGTGTCTTGTTCAGCCAAGGAATCACCCTCTGCACACATGACATGACTTTGCTCACTTCTTTAATGCCCCTGGCTGTACCCAAACCCACCATTTTGATATGTCAGCATCCCACCTTCCCTTATAACTAAGAGTGCACTTGGGTGTAGGTGGGCTAACGTCATGATTTTGGTCCCAGGAGACCATAGCCACCTGACCTGACCTATCTGAAGAGTGATGTCCTTCACAAAGGTTATCTTTGTTATTCCACAAAACCCTGAGGAGCAGTTCGGTGAAGCTCAGGCTTGGTACATAGGTAGATCTCACCAGCACTGTCAGCAGTGACTTATTTACTTTTAATCAATGCTATTGGATATCCTGAAAGATAAAGCCAAATGGAGTAAACAAGGCTACATTTGTCAATACTGATGGCTGAGCTCCAAACAATGTGGATACTTTGTCAGAAGCTTCAAAGACGGGATTGTTCCTGGTTGGGGAAGGGTGGTACAGAGTGAGTGCGGAGACCCTGAATGAACGTTCTTGTGATTCTGTTAATTCAGTAACTCAAAGCCCACCTAACGTCTCCTCATTACAAACAGTGCTACTGATAAGACGCCAGTAATGTCTTGAGCCATGAAAGCCTGTTGTTGTAGTTATTTATGGATTTTGGTTTACAAAGCCAATACTTTTAGTTATTTATTTACCTGATGGTTTATTTCTTCTGCTCCACTATCTGCTGTACTGTCTTTGATAGCCCACTATGTCTGCTGTCTAAGGGTCATATCAATAGTTCATTCTGTTCAGCCACCATCACATAGTACAATGTGGAACAGCACAAGATAGCAGGGCTGGAAGAAAACAATTGAAACTCAAGATCATCACTTGGAGGCCTTGAGTTGAAGAATGCTGACGTCTTGGACAAAACAAAACAAAACTATTTGCTTAAGATGCACAGGGGCCAATTGAATTTGGGAGCTGGCAGACAGCCTGTGGTAAATACTGTAATACATGTAGGTGTCATGGAGGCACAGTGGATAGCTCTGCTGTCATGGCTTCAGATCCTTGATGTGCCACTATTTGTGTGGAGGTGGTGCATTCACTTGGACTTATGTTCACTGTGTGGGATGGCCGAGAGTCTGGCCTGACTGGGATACCCTCAGTCAGGACAGCATGAACAGGAAATTGACTCCCCCAGAACACTAGATGGCAGTCTCCCTGTGTTGCAGCAGTGCCATGGATTCCCAAAATTCATCATGGGAATTGGAGTTTGTTGGCTTCTGTGGGTGCCACCAGGGGATGCTGCAGGGACTGGGGAGCCCTATTTCATGGGGCTTCCATCTCAACCAGAAGTGCTTTCAGGCCACAGAACGTTGGAAGTACTTTTGGGTGGTACATAAAAAGAGCTGCCTGCCTACCTCGGTTCCAGCAGCCAGAGTCGAGAGGAAGGTGGACGAATCTTGCGAGGAGGAGTGCAGGAGGCAGTGGCCAGTGATGGATTAAGAAAAGAGAAAGAGTGGCAGAATGCTTTATTATTGCCTGTTGTCGCAGGTGGCCGGGTGTGGTCCGCAGCCGCCTCCCTGCAATCAAGGCTGGAGTCGGGTGAGGAGGTGGATGAGGTCAGAGGAGGTGGAAAAGAGAGGCCCTGAGTGTTGTGTGAAGAGGAAGAAGAGGCTTAATGAAGAAGCCGGGATTGTGAGAGACTGTGGGGGTGTGTTGGTGTGGTGCACATAGTGACTTGTAAATAATAATTGTGTAAATAAATGTATGGTGATGGATGGAAACGTGTCTGCCTGTCTGTGTCCGGGTCGCCTATTTCACACTGTGTATTGTGGCTGTGGTGGGAAGAGCTTGCCAAGAAGAGTTTCCCACAATAAAAACTCTTACTAGTTTTATCCTTGGTAAGGTCGTCCTCAATAGGATCCGCAAACACTTGCTCACCTACCAGTGACCGGAGCAGTCTGGTTATATGTCTAAGGAGTCTACCATTGACTTCATCCTGGCACTGAGGGTTCTCGTGAAGCGCAAATGCAAATATCAGCAGTTTCTTTGCAGCCTTTGAAACTCCTTATTGTCAACAAAAAGAAAAAGCTGCATAGACTACGAGAGAAAGCTGGACACTTAATAGCATAAAACAAAGAGCGACAGACCTGCATTGTTAATCTCTTCTCATACACACCAAATGAAGCAGAGATTTCAGTACGTACAAAGGGACTCTCATATTGTCCTGCAAAGCCCATTGACAACATTAGACTCTGCAGTGATATGGAGGAATTCTTCAGAAAACTCAGACTAAAAGAATTTTTCCATAAGAAAGAAAACAGTAACACACAGGAACCAACAACAAGCAGTTACAACAACCCCACCAATAAATCCACATGGACACCAGAAGCTGGCAGAAACTCCACCCTGGACAATAATATAGACTGCTTCCGACAGAGAGTGAAAACAGGAATCTTAAACAGGCACCAAAATCGGATAGAAAACATTACTGGGGATGAGTGGAGAGCCATACATTCACTAAGGGAAAATACAGAAATGATTATCAAACCAGCAGACAAAGGGGCGCTTTAGTCATCTTGAACACATCAGATTTTATACAGGAGGCACAAAGACAATTGTCCAATACTATGCATCATTACAAACTGCAAGAAGACCCAACAGATCTCTACAAAAAGGAACTAAAAAACATAGTAAGTAGCTTTTCTCTTGACATCAGGGATCATGTAAACAGTTTAATTCATGAGAACCCCAAAATGGGTTACTTCTACATGCTTCCTAAAATCCACAAAGAAGGGAACCCAGGAAGGCCTATAATCTCAGGAATTGGCTCCCTTACAGAAAATATTTCAGGTTGGGTGGAGCACATCCTTAAACCCATCCATCCATCCATCCATCCATTTTCCAACCCTGCTGAATCCAAACACAGGGTCACGGGGGTCTGCTGGAGCCAATCCCAGCCAACACAGGGCACAAGGCAAGAACCAATCCCGGGCAGGGTGCCAACCCACTGCAGATCCTTAAACCCCTCACCCGTAACACAACCAGCTACATCCAGGACACCACTGACTTCTTAAAAAAACTGTCTGCTTTAGGCCCCTTACCTGAGGGAACCTTACTGGCCACAATGGATGTTGAGGCACTTTACACAAACATCCCCCATGATGATGGCATATTGGCATGTGAAATGTACCTCAAACAACATGATTTATCCACAAAGTCAGTAATAGAAATGATAAAATTCACTCTGACACATAATCTATTCTCTTTTGGACAAGATTGCTACTTGCAACAAATGGAGACTGCAATGGGCTGTCGGTTTGCACCTCACTATGCAAACCTATTTATGGCAAAATTGGAGGAAGATTTCATGTCAATGTGCATCGTAAAACCAATGTTGTATCTCCGTTACATTGATGACATCTTCATAATCTGGACTGCCAGTGAGAAGGACCTCCTCCATTTTCATAATGAATATAATTGTTTTCACCCCAACATAAAGCTGAAGCTGAATTACTCAAAAACAGAAGTCAGCTGCCTTGACACCACCGTTCAACTGAAAGACAACACCCTTGTAACTTCTGTTTTTCACAAACTGACAGACAGACGGCGTGACGATGCGGGTTCGACTCCATGCTCCCATCTTCTGTTAGGGAGCCCTTGAACCCAACACCGTCGGTAATGTCATCGATGAGCTAGACAGTGAGGCAATAACAATGAGCAAGGGGATGATGTTGTAAAAGGCGCTATATAACGCCCGACCCGGCACAGACTCAGGCAGAGGCACGTACTTAAATAAAATGCTCTTTATTATTTCTTCAGCCGTGGGGCACGCCTTCCCCGTGTCCCACAGGCCCAACACAGTCCCAAATACACTCCCAGTTAGCACAACAAACCACACTTCTTCTCTCCCACCACTCCACCACAAGCTTCGTCCTCCTTCCTCCCAACTCTGGCTCTCTCGAGTGGTGGTGGCTGGCCTTTTTTATACCCCACCCGGAAGCGGTCCAGGTGCTTGATTACCTGGCCCTAATTGACCTTCCGGGTGGGGCTGATGAGTCGACCAGCTGGGCTGGAAAGTCCATGCAGCTCCCCCTGGCAGCCATCCAAGCCCCCAACCAGGCTGTGGAGGACTCCATCTCCCATGGAGCCTTGCGCCAGGTTGGGGAATCATCGTCCACCAGGGAGGCTGCCACCAAGCGTCCCGGGGGAGGTACTGAGCTGCCTATGGTGGCTCCCCCGGAACAGATGCAGCAGGGGCGTTCCTGCCGGGAATGGGACCCGGCTGTCCTTCACAATGTATAAATGTGCAAACAGTGCTTTTATTAAAACAAGTCAACAAAAACAAAGTGCAACAATGTTCAAAGTAAAGTGCTGTGCAGTTCCTTCAAAATCTTCATTAAATAAATAATCCTTGAAACGAAACGTGGAGGTTAAAATATACAAAACAACTATCCTTTAAAACAAGGTTTAAAACGTTCAACAGGAAGCAGTCTTTAAAAACAAGTGACAAACCCGGTGACTCTTCTGTTAGCCTGGTGGCTCCCCTGTTAATACCAAGTGGTCTGCTCAACAAGAGAGACGCTCTTTCTGCAGCTGGCCTTCTACCTACTCCTGCTACTACTGTCAGTCGCCTTTCCGATCCTTGGCTCCGGTCAGCTATCCGTGACAGTGACCTGGGAAATCCCACCAACGGCCAAGGCTCTCACGTGATGGACATCACGTTACCAAGTCCTGATTCCCGTGGTCATCCGTGGAGAATCCTCCAACTTCCAGTCACTCCCGTCCTTCATAAAACTCTGCAGGAGCGACAACAACTACTACGCCTGGGGTGTTGGCCTAACACCCAGGTTGCTGCGAGCCTGCTCTCGCTCGCTCACTCACTCGCACCGGCGCATTTGCTCTCTTTCTCTTGCTTCCTGCTTTCTTCTACAACCTCCCATTTTCTTTCCTTTCTTTTCTTGTACTTCTTCCCTCCTAACTGTCTCGGGCTTCTCTATATATGCAGAGAGGAGATGGCAGCTGCAGCCCATGAGCCACAGGAACAATCACGGATGTGGGCAGTCTCTCACCTGTGCACTTAGGTGAGAGACACCCACACCGCAGATCGCCCTTTGGCTCACTACAGTCACCACGCCCCCTCGCTAAGCGCGGTGATTATTTATTTAACTGGCCTTTGCTGGGAGAGCTGTGGAACCATAACACCACAGATGGACCTACCTGAAAAGTGATAGCTTCCACCCCAAGCATATAAGGCGCTCCATTATTTTCAGCCAAGCAATACGGTACAATCGTATTTGCTCAGACCCGACAGACCGGGATCAACAACTACAGGAGCTCGGACAAGATTTCATCAAACAAGGTTACACCCCCAAAACAACAGACACTCAAATAAGAAGAGCTACTGCCATACGCAGAGACAACCTTCTGGAATATAAAAACAAAGACAACAAGAACCGCATCCTCCTTGTTGTCACCTACAACCCACATCTTGAAACACTTCGAAAAATTATAAAAGAACTTCAGCCAATGCTAAACAATGACCAAACACTGAAAAATGTATTTCCTGAACCTCCCCTCCTGGCATACAGACAACCACCAAACCTGCAGCAACTAATTGTCAGAAGCTCCCTAAGTGAACCAACAGAAAATGGCACATCTCCATGTCTACAGAAAAGATGTAAAACGTGTGCTCACATTTATAATACAGACCGTGTAATTATACCACATTGCCGACTAGAACATCGCATAAAGGGATCATTTTCCTGCAGATCATCTAATGTGGTCTACCTAATTCTCTGCATGAAATGTCCTGACACTGCACTCTATGTGGGAGAAACTGGACAAACACTCCGCCAGAGAATGAATTTACACAGGTTCCACATTAAACGTGGCAACACAGATGTTCCTGTGGCGGCCCACTTCAACAGCCATGGACACTGTGAGAGGGACTTTAAAGTCACAGGGCTTATGGGCAACTTCAAAACACAGCAAGACAGAAAAGAATGGGAAGTCCAACTCCTGCTACAATTTAATACTTTACAACAGCGTTTGAATAAAGACAAGAGTTTTATGACCAGATATGAGGATTGTTTACATCTCTCAGAATGACAGACAACCTGTCTACAGACCCACATTGTTTTGAAAAGCTCATTACAAACTTCAAAAGACTTTGTTGGACAGTTATCTTATCCAAAGATCTTGACAATACATTGTTCTTCTCTCTCTTGTTAAATTAACCCTAGCCTAAATGAATCTATTAATTTTTTACATTAAAAATTTCTCATTTAAAGATTTACCAGTGTTGTTTCTTGTCCTAGAGTGTGTATATAAACATAGGGAACTCCAGTTTCTGTATTACATCTCGCCTGAAGAAGGGGCCTGAGTTGCTTCGAAAGCTTGCATATTGTAATCTTTTAGTTAGTCAATAAAAGGTGTCATTTTGCTTGGCTTTTCTCTACATTCATAATGGCTAACACGGTACATAATAGGGTACAACACCCTAGTTTTGCAGCCTTTGACAATTTTTATAAAGCGTTTGACTCAGTTGATCGAGCTGTCCTGAGGAATCGAAGCATTACATACATCCAAATCTGTTCCTCTGAGAGTCACAGTCAGGGCAGCTGATGGAACGGTCCTTACGGATAACACTGCAGTTGTGACCCGCTGGGCTGGCTAATTTGAGCAGCTGTTCAAAGCTGAACCTCCAGCTAGGATGTTGGATATCTCTGAGTCCATGGCTCTTCGGGCTGATCCTCCAATTAGTTGTGAACTACCCAGCCTCACTGAGACTGCACAGGTGGTGAAACAGCTGAGGAAAGGGAAAGCTGCAGGGATCTGTGATATCCAGGGTGGACTGCTCCAGGTTGGTGGTCAGGCTGCCCTCCTGGCATTGCAAGCAATCTTTGCTTCCATTTGGCAGACGGGCGTCATCCCAAATGACTGGAAAACTGCACTTGTCATCCCTGTCTGGAAAGGCAAGGGTGATCACCTGGATTGCGGCAACTACATGGGGATAACACTGCTCTCGGTGCCGGGTAAGGTCATTGCTAGAGTCATCCTCAATACGATCCATGATCACTTACCCACCAGCAACTGGAGCAGTCTGGTTTTATGGCTAAGAAGTGTACCATCGACTGCATTCTGGCACTGAGGGTTCTCATAGAGCGCAAAAAAGGAATATCGGCAGAGTTTCTTTGCAGCCTTTGTTGATTTTCGTAAAGTGTTTCACTCAGATGATCGAGCTGCCCTCTGGGACATCCTGAGACTTCGCAGGATCCCCTCAAGGTTGCTGAATATCATGACTGGCCTGTACACTGGTACTGTGAGTGCTGTGCAGAGTGGAAGCAGGACCTCTGCATTTTTCCCAGTTGATTCTGGGGTTCATCAGGGGTGTGTTCTGCTCCTACTCTGTTCAATGTTTTCAAGGACTGGGTGCTGGGCAAGGTCATGGGGTCCAGCGGCTATGGGGCATCTGTTAGTGAAGAAAGATTCACGGATCTTGTCTTTGCTGACAATGCTGTGATCTTCACGGAGTCAATGAAGGTTGTGATCGGGGTGCTCGAGAGACTGAGTGAGGAGTCTCAGTGTCAGGGCTTGCGAGTGTCCTGATAAAAATCAAAGAGCAGGCCTTTAATGACCTTCTTGGCACGGCCATCTGCAGTGTGTCTGTCTGTGGAGAGAGTGTCAATCTTATCGAGAGGTTTACTTACCTTGGCAGCAACATTCATGTCTTTGGTGACTCTTCCTATGAAGTCAGTAGATGGATTGGGAGAGCATGGGGGGGGGCATGAGGTCACTGGAAAGGGGTGTGTGGTGCTCCTGATATCTGCAAAAGGACTTTAGACTTTAGAGTCCTGGTGCTTCTTTGTCTTGCTATATGGTTGCGAGACATGGACGCTATCCAGTGACCTGAGTTGAAGACTGGACTCCTTTTTTTTTTGTTCTATATTTTGCCTTATACAATTTCTCGTATTAGGAATTTGTTAGTTTTTGCATACCCCTTGGGGTCAGAGCGCAGGGTCAGCCATTGTACAGCGCCCAGGAGCAATTGAAGGTTAAGGGCCTTGCTCAAGGGCCCAGCAGAGTAGGATCTCTTTTGGCAGTGACAGGGATTCGAACCGGCAACCTTTGGGATACCAGCGTAGATCCTTAGCCTCAGAACCACTACTCCGCCCAATTGGTACTATGTCTCTCCAGAGAATCCTTGGGTATCGCTGGTCTGACTTTGTGTTGCTCACAGTGTGCCGAATGAGGACATGACCTGCATTGTAAGGGAGCGTCAGTTACGGCACTACGGCCATATGGTGTGATTCCCCAAGGGTGATCCTCATTGTTGAGGACCCGAGTGGTTGGACCAGGCCAAGGGGAAACCCATGTAACATCTGGCTGTGGCAGATAGAGGGTCATTTCCGGAGGGTGGGACTGGACCGCGTGTCTGCCTAGGGGGGGTTGCCAACTGGGATCCCAAGCTGTTTCATTGTGTGATTGGTTTGGCAATGAGCTGTGCCAGTGCATGCTGCCCAACCTGACCTGACCTGACCTGAGAGGAGTGCGTTACAGTAATCTAGTTGACTAAAAACAAGTGCGTGAACTCATTTCTCAGCATCTTGCAAGGTTATAAGGGGTCTAACTTTTGCTATATTTCTTAAGTGAAAAAACCCTGTCCTGGTAACCTGATTAATATGTAATTTAAAATTCAGGTCAGAGTTAATAATTACCCCTAAAGTCTTTACCAACTTCTTGACTTTCAAGCCTAATGGATCAAGTTTATTTCTAATATCCTCATTATATCAATTTTTGCCAATCATTACGATTTCTGTTTTCTCCTTATTTAGTTTAAGAAAATTACTACTCATCCACTCAGAAACACAAGTAAGACGTTGGGGTCAGTGAACCAAGAGAGTCGGGGTCATCAGGCGCTATTGATAAATAGAGTGGTGTATCGTCAGCTTAGTTGTGGTCGCTCACGTTATGCCTTGAGATAATCTGACCTACTGGAGGCATGGAGATCGAGAACAGCAGCGGACCCCGGAGAGATCTTTGTGGACCACCATATAGAATATCAGGTCTCTGACGTATAATTACCACAACTATCAAAGAATTTTCTACCTGTCAGTTAAGACTCAAACCAATTTCAAACATTACTAGAGAGGTCCATCTGCTGACTTAGTGCTCATTTATACTTCACGCTCAGAATGAGTATGAGCACACATCATGGCTGCCATGCATTCCCAGCGTTCATTTGATGTGTCCTCCGAGCAGGTCCTCAGAAATTAACACGACGCATGCATGAGTTGCAGTACCATCAAAAAGTCAGGGGGTGCAGTGTGATAAAAGTCGGAATGTGACGTCAGAGTCTCTGTTTACTATCTACATGTGACAGAAAGCCACTATGTGGATCCTGTTCGATGTGGTGAAGCAAAATGCCAACATACAGATGCATTTGTGGTGCTTTTATATTCAAGCATCGCATATTCCCGATCGTAATGACACAATACATTTTAAAAGTCTCACATACCGTCTTTTGTGCCATCTTTTTTTTTTGCAACTTCACAACAGCAACATAATGTACAGCGCTGTATTTGAGCCACAGAGAAAAAAAATTAAGGACATGGTGAAAAGGTGTATTTTGTGATTAAAGTGGAAATTTTGGCTTTAATCTCGAAATGTCCACTTTAACCTCGTAGTTTACTTTATCATTAAAGCAGACGTAAACGTCATCCCAGTTTTTAATCACTACGGCGAGCAGCAATAGATCGCCACACAGAACACATTAAATGTATGATATTCCAACTCTCTGCAAATTCAGAATCCTAAGATTTATACTTGATATCACTTTCATGATGAAATGCATTAAACTTTGTATGTTACATTATACAAATAATTCGTTAATTTAGTTTAAATAATGAATGCTGTTAATAATTACACACATGGGGGTGACACATGGGTGGCGGAGCAGTAACACTGCTGTCTCACAGGGAGTCACGTCACTGGTGTTCCCTGTCTGGAGTTCTCATGTTTTCCTGCTGGGTTTCCACACTGTGCTCCTGTTTCCTTCCAAAGACATGCAGATTTGGGGATTTGGTGACACTAAAATGACACCAGTGTATGTGAGTGTGTGCTTGTATTCACCTTGCGATGAGCTGATGCCCCGTCCAGGGATGTCAATGTCAATTTATTTATATAGCACATTTAAACAAACATAGTAATGCTGTGGCCAAAGTGCTTTACAAAAATAGAACATAAATAGAAATAAAATATATGAACATAAAATAAAATACATAATAAATAGAAGTAATGTTATATACATAAAAAATAGAAGTAATGTTATATAATCACAAAGAGGAGACCATCAGTATTACTGAAGGTCACGGAATGCAAGTGAGTAGAAATGAGTCTTTAATTTTGCTTTAAACAGTTCAATTGTAGACGACTCCTTTATGTGATGAGGTAAAGAGTTCCACAGGCGAGGAGCAGCAGCTGCACAAGCCATCTGTCCCCCTTGGTTTTACACTTGGTATGAGGGACAGCAAGAGACAGCTGACCAGAAGATCTAAGCACTCTAGATGGCTGATGTAAAACACACAATTCGGATAAACAGGCAGGAGCAAACCCATGTAAAGATTTAAAAACTAGCAGCAGGATTTTAAAATCAATTCGAAAACTGACAGGCAGCCAGTGTAAAGAAGCTAAAATAGAAGAAACAGTCATACTTTCTTGTCCCAACCAGAAAGCGAGCGGCAGCATTTTGGACCAACTGTAACCTGTGTATCAAGGATTTGCTAATCCCAGAATACAGCGAGTTGCAGTAATCAAGGCGAGAAAAAATAAACGCATGAGTAGCTATCTCAAGATCCCTAGAAGATAAAAAAGGCTTTATCTTACCTAATAGACGAAGTTGGAAAAAGCAACTCTTGACTACAGAATTTATTTGTTTCTCAAAAGAGAGGTTACTTGGTAACACCAAGATTGCAGACTTGAGGTTTGGAAAAGACAGAGAAAGAGCCGAGAAGACCAAGACCAATTTGGGCTTTAGCTGATGGACCCACTATAAGCACCTCCGTTTTATTTTGATTCAGATCAAGAAAATTATTAGCCATCCAGGATCTTAATTCAGACAGACAGTTGTGCAGTTGATTTGTTGTAGAGTTTCAGACAGGAATATAAACCTGAGTATCATCAGCATAGCAGTGAAAAGAAATGTTAAATTTCCTAAAATTGCTCCAATAGGGTGAAGAACCCAAAATGGATCCCTGAGGAACACCATATTTAAGAGGAGCAGTAGATGAAGAAGAGGAATTAAAAGTCACTGAAAAGTGTCTACCAGTTAAATATGACCTGAACCAGTTAAGAGGAGCCCCTTTAAGCCCAACAAGATGTTCAAGCCGCATCAGCAACATCTCATGGTCAATTGTATCAAAGGCAGCGGACAGGCCAAGGAGGAGAAGGACTGCCGCATCACCTGAGTCAGTAATAAGAGAGATGTCGTTGAACACTTTCAGGAGTGCCATTTCAACACTATGATAACGCCTAAAGCCAGATTGGGGATTGTTTCTGCCTCGTGCCCAATGCTTGCTGGGATGGACACATCCCTGGACTGATGGATATAATCATTAAACATCCTTTTCAGAGATATTGTGGTAAGGTGTCATCAGAATTTAATGGGTGTTTCAGGCAATTCACAACACAGCAAAGCCGAACATGTTCTCACTATGATGATATCTTGCACTGTCACCTGGTGAATTCCTCCAGATTTCTGTAAAGTATGCGCGCAAGTATAAACAGTAAAACGCTTGCGTAGCAGGAGCGCCTGCTGGAGCATGTGTCGCGTCACGTGAAATATAAACCAGGCCTAAGGCGATTTCTAAGAATATTGCGATCAATTGTACCAAATGCGGCACTCAGATCTAAGAGGATGCGAACAGGTAAACGGCCTAGGTCTACATTTACCCGCAGGTCACTGACTACTTTAACGAGTGCAGTTTCTGTACTGTGATTAGTTCTGAAACCCGACTGAAACCTGTCAAGAATAGCAGGTTTATTCAAGTGATCATTTATCTGCATACTGTAATGACTGCATTCTCTAGGATTTTACTTAAGAAAGGCAGATTAGAAAAGGTCTAAAATTGTCAAAAACAGGGGATTTGTGATTATTTTTCTTGAGCAGGGGTTTAACAACATCAGTCTTAAGACAGTCTGGGAAGACCCCCGTATCTAATGATGAATTTACTATGTCGAGCGCACTATCAGTTAACATGGTGGATACTTCTTTGAAACAGCTGGTTGGTATTGGGTCAAGGAAGCAGGTGGAGAGTCTCAGTTGAGAAGTTATTCTATGCAGATGAGGTAAATCTATCCTGGTGAAAGAATTTAATTTGCTGAAAATGGAATACTGGGATTTAACAAGATCAGCTTTACGGGGATGTGCTATATTATTTCTAATATCATTCATTTTGTGATTAAAACATATAGCAAAAGCCTCACAAGTTTCACTGGAAGTTTTTTGGAGGCATTCCATTGAGTGACCTGAGTTTAGCAAACAATCAATGGTAGAGAATAAAACACTTGGATTACTAGCGTTGTTATTTATAATTTTAGAGAAGTAACACCGCCACTCAAGACGGATTATGTTGTTATATTTTGTTATTTTAGCCTTCAGTATTTCATAGTGGACAATCAAATTAGTTTTTCTCCATTTACGCTCAGCTCTCCGCAATGTTCTCTTTAGATCAGACACTCTTTGGGTCTTCCACGGTTGTGACAGTGCTGGAGGATTTTTTAACTGTCTTTTCAGGAGCGACTACCGTAGATACTCTCGTATAAGTCGAAAAATTTATGCCTTAAAATTCATTCAAAAAAACAGGGTTGACTTATCCGCGGGGCAACACAATTGTCCATAGAATTTGGGTAATGACATTGTACACTCAACGCTTCACGGTGTTAAGTCACCAGTCATCTGCCATTTCCCATGGTCTTTGAAATAATTCTAAGCCAGCAATACTATTGCTAATTAGCTAGTTTTTTCTAATTTCATTAAATAATTCTTTAAACTGTGAAATACTTGAATTTGACCATAAGCCTTTGCAGGTTTTGGATAACAAACATACCATTAGCTGCCACATGCAACCAGATTTGGAATCAAAAGAACCAAGGCAATGCACGCTATCAATGCGATGCAAGCGCAGCCCACGATTCAAACAATTTCTCTGCCTACCTGTTTGTCTCGTCTGACAGTAGCTGAAAAGCAGCATCAGGAGAGAGCAGCCTGAAGTAGTCCAGCAGCGGGTGATCTGTTGTGTCCAACAGCAAGCTATGCTGTCTTGTGAAGTCCGGTAGCCAGTTCGGCTCCCACGGATCCAATGTCTGGGTATTCCTCCCATGTGAACCTTGCCGTAGGTGCATCGGCTGCGCGAATGCGTTCAGCTGGCAGCCGATCAGCTGGCGCGGCATCAGCTGGTGTCCGATCAGCTGATGCCAGCTTCTCACTCTCTTGCTCGATTCCTGATCACTGTCAATAAAATCCAATTCTGAGAAATCAGAGTCCGACTCAGCGATAATGTGCAAAACATCGTCTGCCGAGTGTTTTCTTTTCTGCACTCGCTTCGCTCCCTTGTGACCTGTCGATGCCATCTTGCCTTTGTGTACATTTGTTTACATTTCGCAACTCACGCACACGCAAGGATTAGTTGCCGAGTCAACGAGTCTAGCATTTCTCCAAACACAGAGGGAATGCCTGTGATGTGACAGTTTTGTCGCCATTAACAGCTGATTGTCGCCCTCTATCTCTGATAGCTGTCAAGTTTTACTCTCGACTTATACGCGGGTCATAACAAATTTCGTAATTTTCGGCTTAAAAATACACTCAACTTATCTGCGAGATCGACTAATACGCGAGTATCTACGGTATGTCAGCAGCAGCTCTCACTTTAATATCGTAGTGAGAAGTCAAGCAAAATGACCCCTTTTATTGGCCAACTAAAAAGATAACAATATTTAAGCTTTCGAGGCAACTCAGGCCCCTTCTTCAGGCCAGACGTAATACAGAAACTGGAGTTCCCTGTGTTTATATAGACACCAAGACAAATAACAACATTGGTAAACCTTTAAGTGAGACATCTTAGATGTAAAAAATTAATAGACCTCTTCAGGCTAAGATTCATTTAACAAGAGAGAAGAACAATGGATAGTCCAGATCTTTGGATAAGATAACTGTCCAACAATATCTTTCCATACAATGTGGGTCTGTAGACAGGTTAACTTTTCAACCTTACAATTTACATTATTATCACGATTGTAGCATATAGTGAGGGTATTAGAAATAAACTTGATCCATTAGGCTTAAAGCACTACTGTAGAAACAGATGGCTGTTTACAATGTTAGCAAAGCTGCAGATGAATGAAAGAAGCCTTTATTAACAATACGCTTCTCATTAGTCGTAGCTCTCAGTATTATTACATTAAACAGTAAGAGAAAACGGTCTGATAAACCGATAGCCACAATCTGCCTCACATCAACTCTTAACCCTTTAGGAATCACTAAATCCACTAAATCCATGTGTTTTACCTATTTAATTGTTATGCAAAAATAATAAATGAAGCATTTGGCTTGTTCATTAAACAAAGCATACAGTCATATGAAAAAGTTTGGGAACCTCTCTTAATTCTTTGGATTTTTGTTTATCATTGGCTGAGCTTTCAAAGTAGCAACGTCCTTTTGATATACGACATGCCTTATGGAAACAGTAGTATTTCAGTTGTGACATTACGTTTATTGGATTAACAGAAAATATGCATCATAACAAAATTAGGCAGGTCTATAAATGTGGGCAGCCCAACAGAAATATGACATCAATACTTAGTTGAGCCTCCCTTTGTAAATCTAACAGCCTCTAGACACTGTCCTCCTATAGCCTTTGATGAGTGTCTGGATTCTGGATGGAGGTATTTTTGACCATTCTTCATACAAAATCTCTCCAGTTCAGTTCAATTTGATGGCTGCCAAGCATGGACAGCCTGCTTCAAATCATCCCATAGATTGTTGATGATATTCAAGTCAGGGGACTGTGACGGCCATTCCAGAACATTGTACTTCTCCCTTTGCATGAATGCCTTTGTAGATTTCCAACTGTGTTTTGGGTCATTGTCTTGTTGGAATATCCAACCCCTGCGTAACTTCAACTTTGTGACTGATGCTTGAACATTATCCTGAAGAATTTGTTGATATTGGGTTGAATTCATCTGACCCTCGACTTTAACAAGGGCCCCAGTCCCTGATCTAGACACACAGCCCCACAGCATGATGGAACCTCCACCAAATGTGACAGTAGGTAGCAGGTGTTTTTCTTGGAATGCGGTGTTCTTCTTCCACCATGCAAAGCGATTTTTTTTTTACCAAATAGCTCAATTTTTGTCTCATCAGTCCAAAGCACTTTGTTCCAAAATGAATCTGGCTTGTCTAAATGAGCACTGGCATACAACAAGTGACTCTGTTAATGGCTGTGAGTGCAGAAAGGGCTTCTTTCTCATCACCCTGCCATACAGATGTTCTTTGTGTAAATTGTGCTGAATTGTAGAACGATGTACAGATACACCATCTGCAGCAAGATGTTCTTGCAGGTCTTTGGAGGTGATCTGTGGGTTGTCTGTCACCATTCTCACAATCCTGCTCATATGCCACTCCTGTATTTTTCTTGGCCTGCCAGACCTGTTGGGTTTAACAGCAACTGTGCCTGTGGCCTTCCATTTCCTGATTCCATTCCTTACAGTTGAAACTGACAGTTTAACTCTTTTAGGGCGGATGTCGACTTTTGTCGACAGGAGGGGTTGAAGGCGAATGTCGACAAAAGTCGACATCCAGGGATAAAGGGCGACAATCAGCTGTTAATGGCGACAAATCTCACTGTCATGTCACAGGCATTCCCTCTGTGCTTGGAGGAATGCTAGACTCGTTGACTCGGCAAATAAACATTGCGTGTGCGTGAGTTGCGAAATGTAAACAATGGCAAGATGGCACCGACATGTGAAAAGGCAGCGAAGCAAGTGCAGAAAAGAAAACACTTGGCAGACGTTGTTTTGCGCATTACCGCGGAGTCGGACTCTTGATTTTTCAGAATCGGACTTTATTGGCAGTGATCAGGAGATCGAGCAAGAGAGTTAAGCAGGCATCAGCTGATCAGACACCAGCCGATGCCGCGCGAGCGGATCTGCTGCCAGTTGAGTGCCTTCGCGCAGCCGATGCATGTACGGCAAGGTTCGCATGGGATAAATACACATACATTGATCCGTTGAGAGCCGATATGGCTACCGGAGTTTACAAGACGGCATGGCTTGTTTTTGGACACGACAGATCACCAGCTACTGTACTTCAGGCTGCTCTCTCCTGATGCTGCTTTTCAGCTACTGTCAGACGAGACAAACAGGTAGGCAGAGATTTTTTTTGAATCGCGGGCTGCCTTTGCATCGCATTCTCGTTATTCAAAGTGGAAACCCACAACGAAAGACGAGATGAAGCGCGCTGTGGCATTACAAATAGAGATGGGACAGAACTGGTGAGATAACTTCAGGGAGCATTGGTCCAAACGTGTTTTGTCCCCGGGTGGCTTAGGTACGTGCTGCTGCAAAGTTTTATTCACTTCTGTAATAAACAGAAGCAAATCCCATGGGGTGAGCCAGGCTATAATGCCATACATAAAGTTCATAAAGTTTCAGAAGATGAAAAGAGGTGACAATACGGTTTTCATGCAGGCAGAAAACTTGGTGGCAGTGGCATGGCACGATGGCAAATGGGTGACTTGTCTCTCTACAGTACACACTAACAATATATGTGAGAAAATGCAGCAACAGACAATTGAAAAATAGGCATCAAAACAACACATAGAGAATTCAGGCTCATACAACATGCAAGACAGTAACATTTGTCAAAAGTAAATATTGTTGATTTGATATGTTAAACAATTGCTTTGTGTTCTTTTTTAAAAAATGTTAGTTTTTGGAAAAATATTCAGCCCTGGGAGAAAAGAAACAAAAAAAAAATTAGCCCTAAAAGAGTTAAACCTCTGAGATAGCTTTTTGTAGCCTTCCCCTAAACCAGGAGACTCAACAATCTTTGTTTTCAGATCTTTAGAGAGTTGCTTTGAGGATCCCATGCTGTCACTCTTCAGAGGAGAGTCAAAGGGAAGGAAGCACAACTTGTAATTGACCACCTTAAATACCTTTATATCTCATGATTGGAAACACCTGTCTATGAAGTTCAAGGCTCAACGAGCACATCAACCAATTTGGTGTTGTAAGTAATCAGCATTGAGCAGTGACAGGCATTCAAATCAGCACAATGACAAGGGGACCCACATTTGTGCACAGCCAGTTTTTCACATTTGATTTAATTTCATACAACTAAATACTGCTTCACTAAAAATCTTTGTTCGGAAAACACCGCAGTACTCAGATGTTCCTAGGAAATGAAAGACATACCACTGGTATCTTTTTTTGTTGAAAGGAGAGTCAATTATTGTGCAGGCTGAGAGGGGTTCCCAAACTTTTTCATATGACTGTAAATAACTGAAAGACAGATCTACAGAAGTGTTAAAGGAAGGCATAACATAAAACTTTTAAAAAGCCAAAATCAGGCTTTCAGAGTCGGGTGGGGTTTTGATGCTTTACTTTTTTAACTTTCTGATATATATATATATATATATATATATATATATATATATATATATATATATATATATATTATAAAAGAAAACCTTGAGATGAGACGAGACTATTGCCAAGAGATTTTTTCAAGTCCCGCACTCCTCTCAACCATTTACAGATAACAGCCCATGCCCGTGGTCCTCTCACCTCTCATTCATGTGAATTCTTTTGTCAGACTCTCAGCTCTTATAAATTTTTACATTTTCCTCACTTTAAGTTCCCAATAAAAGAAGACTTATTATGTCCAAATCTTATTGAAGAATTTCATCACAAATGGTTATCAACAGGTAGTCCTAGCACTGAGAAACGACGAAGTCAAACGAATTAACGCCAAAAAAGTTAATTGGTTACACTGCAAATTGGTTAAATGCATATCAATAGACTACACTGAAACAGTTGGTGGTGATGGTGCGGAAGATGAAATCATTAACTTACAATATCACGAAGAATATCCAGAAGTGTTAACACCGTCTGGTCTTCCACTGATTGAATTACTGTTAAAGAAGGATGTAACGTAATGTTATTGCGTAATTTATGTCTGAGTGATGGGCTATGCAATGGGACAAGATCAGTTGTATTCAAAATTGGTTGAACAATTCTGACATGTAAAACTTTAACAAGCGACAAGAAAGGTAATGGAGTACATCTTCACTGGATAACATTAGACACTCAAGGAGATCTTGATATGCTATTCATATTAAAACATTTACAGGTTTCCATTAGAATAGCTTTTGCTATGACAATTAACAAATCACAGGGGCAAACTTTCAAAAAAGTCGGTTTATTTATTAGAGAGAAAGAAAAGATATTCACTCACGAGCAGTTATATGTTGCATTGTCATAATGTAAGTCCAAACACGGAATCAAAATTCAATGCGATATTGACAAAAAGTTAATTCCAAATATTATTTTAACTGAAAATTTACAGTAAAAGTGTAAGTTTAAAAAGTATTTGCGTGTTAATTTCAAAGCCAAACAGAATGAAAACATATAACGTAACAAATACCTCTAACGCAACATGAAACATAATTTGCTTTCAATTTATTACGTTTTATTATATTTTAATATGGTTAATTACTTGCTGTACTGTAAAATAGTTAGTTCTATTATGCATATGTAACAATTCCCATGAAGATAACAATCTGTTTAAATTGTACATCCACATCCCCATACGCGAGCGGCAGAGCTGTGAAGTGGCTAGCGTGTAGCGCCCACCCGGGGTTTGGAGAGCAAAGTGAGCAGTGGGCAGAGCCCCCTAGTATTGTAGGATATTAATCTCACATGAGACAAAAATAAAGAGATGGGGAATGGTCCCCGTATAATGTCCATTGTTGACAAAAATGTTGTAGCAAGAAGTGATCAAAACCATTACAGCTGATGATACAATACAGTTGATGGTTTAAATAGAAAATAGCAATTGGAAGGAAGTACTGATGGAAATAAAAAAAAAAAAAAAAAAAAGAGTGTAGGGCTTTGAGGAGAATGGTGTGTAGGGAAATATC
This sequence comes from Erpetoichthys calabaricus, assembly GCF_900747795.2. Taxonomy (NCBI): domain Eukaryota; kingdom Metazoa; phylum Chordata; class Cladistia; order Polypteriformes; family Polypteridae; genus Erpetoichthys; species Erpetoichthys calabaricus. Next base: position 19,739,478 of record NC_041401.2, on the reverse strand, counting down.
TAAAGTCCATGCTGCAAAAGAGGGTTTGGGGTAAGGGGTAATTTGACACAACAACTTTTGGGGTTGAACAAAGTATGTCCGCCAGGACGTGACTGGACTTGAAGAGGTTTTGATACTTGAAGAAGGTGAGGTTGTCCAGAAGCAGTAAGCACAGTAACAGTTTCGTTCGAAGCAGGGACCTTTGCCAGCGAGCGAGTGGCACCAGTGTCGATTAAGAAAACAGTCTCAGTGCCATCAACGAACAATGTCAGTAAAGGATCAGTCTCTGAATTATGGGTGAGCAAAGGTAGTTGAAAAAAGTGGCTGGAGGTCCCAGCGTTTTCCTATGGCCAGTATTGTTAGTCAGACCTTTCGTATGCGTCAAACTGCTTGGGTCAAGTCTCCATCAAATTTTAGTCCTCCTCCGTAGCGCTACATATCATTTCCATCTACATACTGTATCAATGTACTACTTCCGGCCAGACGCCTTCTAAATTTTGGGCAAGAGCTTAACCAGAAACACAAAGGGCTTCTCTGTATCCCTGAGGCATGACGGTCCATGTCCATCGGCGGTACCGCGTTTGACGAGATCGGGATGTACGGCGGAGATGCCAGCCTCTGCTTCGGGAGACAAAGGATATTGGGCACGGTGCGGGCGGAATGTATCTATTGTACAATCTTCTTTCCGTAGCGCTACGTATCATTCCGTTCCTAACAGCAATCCTGCAATCTGTGCTCTTTTCGGTTTATATTTCCATACCACCCCGTTACTCGTCCCGTTAGCCTGTCCGCTCACATCCCCGGATTCCAGCTCAGGTGACTTCGTGTCCGATTCGGTTCAGCAGAATACTACATCAATACGTCCAGCCGAGTCTAGGATATGGGTGAGGCCAGTATCCTTTCGTCAGACCTTTCGTATGCGTCAAACTGCTTGGGTCAAGTCTCCATCACCTTAAGCAACCCGTTGAGATATGAGTATGACTAGACGGTCAACAGGAAACTCGCCCTCCCGTTATTTAGAAAATAAAAAATATTCGGAAATCCCCCGGTGCTTATCCCATCCTCGTCGCCAGTATCTATTGTACAATCTTCTTTCCGTAGCGCTACATATCATTTCCATCTACATACTGTATCAATGTACTACTTCCGGCCAGACGCCTTCTAAATTTTGGGCAAGAGCTTAACCAGAAACACAAAGGGCTTCTCTGTATCCCTGAGGCATGACGGTCCATGTCCATCGGCGGGTACCCGCGTTTGACGAGATCGGGATGTACGGCGGAGATGCCAGCCTCTGCTTCGGGAGACAAAGGATATTGGGCACGGTGCGGGCGGAAGGAGGATTTCGGGTGGATCACCAGAGGCTCACAGTGGGCTATCCTTTGAAACACTACTTTAGTTATTAAATGGTCAGGAGTATCAAAAATACCTGGAGTAACTTGTAACCAGTCTGTTCTTTCAAGGCATTTTTCCACCCATGGTCCTATTTTCTCCCATTTAACAGTGTGTGATTTAGCTAAGGAAAAATATGAGGCACTATTTTGCCAAGATAATATATGTGCTGTGAGCATGTAAAAATGAACAGAAGCAGCTGCCTTTGTGGATGAAATAAAAACACAATAGATGTGAAGGGTTTCGGGGCAAGTACCAGCTTGCGGCCTGAGAAGTTGTAATAATAAGCATGAAGGAAAAGACGCGTTTAAGTATGTTGCATAGATAACCTTTAAGCACAACCTCGCGTGAGAGATTTCTGTGAATAAAGTACAATTGAAAGAAAACTTTATTCTATGAATGAAATGCAATTGTAAAAGAGATGTTGCAAAACATTGGGAAGCTGTAGGTTTCTTTACATATGCAGAGCAATTTTGCAGACGCTGTGCAATATGTCAAAAGTTTAATGTGGGAAAAAGGTACCCAGGTAAGTCCCGCCGTTACCCCTAGTCCAATGGGTCCGTTTGAACACCTCCAAATGGATTTCATTGAACTAACCCCGTCTAAAGGGTACCGATATTGTCTTGTGATTGTCGATGTGTTCTCCCGATGAATAGAGGCTTTCCCTTCAAAACACAGCGATGCCAAAACAGTAGCTAAAGCACTAATTAAAGAGATTATTCCAAGATGGGGTATCCCTCAAAAGTTACAAACAGATAATGGCACTCATTTTGTGAACTCCATTATAAATGAATTAACCACCTGGCTATTGTGAATACCATCCCCAAAGCAGAGGCATCGTAGAACGATGCAATGGCACTTTAAAAGCTAAACTCGCAAAAATTTGTGAACAAACTAATTTATCATGGCCGGATGCACTACCCTTAGCTTTAATGGGACTAAGGGTACGGACACACCGACAACTGGGACTATCGCCGTTTGAGATTCTGACCGGACGTCCCATGCCCGTTGGCATGGTTGTAATGTGAATTTGCATACTGTGGACAATGATCTTCTCTCTAGTCTTGCAGGTTTGCGAACCTCGTTGAAGGAAATCCACCAGCAGGTTAATCAAGCCTGGAGGACCAGCCCACCTTCTAAGGATTTACCAATTCCTTTGGGCACCTGGATCCTGGTTCGAGATACTCGGAGGAAACACTGGCATCAGCCTAGGTGGAGAGGATCATTCCAAATTCTTCTATCCACACCACACGCCGTGAAAGTTGAAGGACTGCCTGCCTGGATTCACGCCTCACATTGCAAGAGATGGCACCCTTGATTGCTGTGCTAATATGTTTTTCTTTTCCCTTGTCTACTGCCCTGGTCACCTTGACTTTCCCGTTAGGAATCACCACATCAGTGCAGTTTGATTTCTGCTCTATTATCAACTGTGGGACTGGTCGACAAACCCAGTGGACCAGATCTGACAAATACGTGTGTATGAGGGGAAGTGACTGCGACAACTGGCAATGGGTTTTTGCTAACACTGGAACTGAGGACTGGGGTTATCAACCTTTTGAGGCCCAAAAATACGGTTTGAAAAATCGGTTTTCTATCATAAAAGGACATGCCTCTCATGAATGTGCTGACAACCATTGTAACCCCTTGATCATTACTTTGAAGAACCCCTCTTTACATGACTCAGGTATTTATGTATTAGGGGCATATGTATCTGGAACAGACCCTTTAGGGAGATTTCTAATTAAGATTGACAATCCTGTTACTAACACCCCTCATTCTCTGGCACACACACCCATCTCCCCAACCTTTGGTTCAGATTTTTCTCCTGTTAAGATTATGAATATTTCCACCCTTTCATCCACTTTTTCAGTAGAAACTGGTTATGGGAATCAGAATAGATGGTTGCAGTGGGTTCTCTATTCAGCTAAGCAAGTTAATCGTTCTCATTGTTATGCGTGTGCTGCAGCCCGTCCTCATTTAGCTACAGTCCCTTTCCCATTATCTAACATTTCTGACCCCGTGGGATTGCCCTGCCTTCTGTACTTATTCACTACTTCCAAGAAACCCCTCTCTGGTTCAAAGTGTTCTAATCTATCTATTCTTTTTCCCCCCACCCGTCACATGGATACCCCTATGTTTCAAACTCACGAAGGAAATTATACATGTTTCAAATCTTATGGAACGACATGGGTAGGAGAATTACCATTTTCTTTCTGTTCTCAAACTTTTCAGGTTAACTTTTCTCTGAACACCGTTCTGTCTTCCTTTCTTCTCTCCCAAACCACTCCTAGATCAGATATTTGGTGGATGTGTCGTAGGTCCAAATTATTTGTCACCCTTCCCCCTAACTGGTCTGGTACCTGTGCTCCAATCCAATTAGTTATGCCTTTTAGACTTCTATCCTTACCTCCCTCTCACTCCCCATATTATTCCACACCTCCTTTTTTATTTCCGACATACCCGCTCTCTTTTCCATATGCCTACTGATATCTCCTTACATGGCCCTGGAGTATACATAGATGCTATTGGAGTCCCTAGGGGTGTCCCAGACAGATTTAAAGCTAGGGATCAAGTTGCTGCCGGTTTTGAATCTATCATACCCCAAATTACTATTAATAAGAATGTAGACTGGATTAATTATCTTTATTATAACCAACAACGTTTCCTTAACTTCACCAAAGACGCTATTGAAGGCATACATGAACAGCTTGATCGTACTTCTCTGATGACTTGGCAAAATTGTCTAGCCCTGGACATGTTTCTTGCAGAAAAGGGAGGTGTCTGTGCTATGTTTGGTGATGCTTGTTGTACATATATTCCAAATAATACCGCGCCAGATGGATCAATAACTCGTGCATTGGCAGGCCTTACTGCTCTCTCTAAAGAACTTTCCACTAATTCTGGCATTACAAATCCCTGGGATCAGTGGTTTGCATCCTCCTTTGGATCCTGGGGACAATGGATAAGATCTGTTTTCATTTCTTTGGTTGTGACATTTTGTCTCCTCCTCCTGTTTGGTTGTTGTATTATCCCTTTGTTTCGCTATATAATATCTAAGTACTTTACCGCCTCTATGGAAAGGGCATATATGCTACATGATGAGCGCATGTCTCGTATAGCTTCTTCCACTTTCTATTCCCCTTCCCCTTCATCAACCATTTCAAGATAGAATTATATTGCCCACATCATTTTGTTCAAAAAGGGAGGAGTGTGAAAACATAAAAAGATGTAATTGAACAAAATGTATGTGTGTACAGAAAATAGGACAGAATGATGAAACTTGTTTGTGTTTTGCGTGCGTGACAAAAAGCATGTATACTTTCTAGAAGTTTCTTTTGATGATGTGTGTGACAAGAAAATATACCTTTAGGGTAATGACTTTACAAAATTGGAAAAGTACAATGAGTCAGGACGCTATTTTTTGCTTACGTGGTCAACGAATCAGGAGATTAGAAAGGTATAAAAGAACAAGGACATCTGCGCTCGAGGCAGATGAAGCGCGGTGTCCTAGGACTGTGTTTCTCTGACATTTTACCCTTGCCTGGTATGTATTAATAAAAGGTTTTGACTAATTTTAATTTTCTTCTCTGTCTTCAGTCACAAAAAGTGTCCACACTTTCAATTTATTACGTTTTATTATATTTTAATATGGTTAATTACTTGCTGTACTGTAAAATAGTTAGTTCTATTATGCATATGTAACAATTCCCATGAAGATAACAATCTGTTTAAATTGTACATCCACATCCCCATACGCGAGCGGCAGAGCTGTGAAGTGGCTAGCGTGTAGCGCCCACCCGGGGTTTGGAGAGCAAAGTGAGCAGTGGGCAGAGCCCCCTAGTATTGTAGGATATTAATCTCACATGAGACAAAAATAAAGAGATGGGGAATGGTCCCCGTATAATGTCCATTGTTGACAAAAATGTTGTAGCAAGAAGTGATCAAAACCATTACAGCTGATGATACAATACAGTTGATGGTTTAAATAGAAAATAGCAATTGGAAGGAAGTACTGATGGAAATGATGTCACGACAGTGCGGCCGGAAGTAACATCATCATGAGGCGACCGGAAGTGATGCCATCAGGGAGTGACTGGAAGTGTCGTTGCTAGAAGTGACATTGTTTCAGGGGTTGGAGGCAGAAATGATGCAACGGAAGAGGAGCCATTTTGGGAAATCAGGGCTGTCGGTGAGTGAATTTGTGTACTGTTTTTCTTCATTAAGTCTGGTGAAAAAAAGTAGACAGGTGTTAATACCCGATATTAAAACTTTGTCTCACAATCTTTCACGCAGTTCAGGACTTGTTCGCTGCCTCCTAAGCACACGTGTGTGACAACCTTTATATATAATACACTACCATTGCTGTTTGTTTGTCTGTCCAGGGTTTTAAATCACCTGTGACTCGCAACCAGTTTGAACTATTGACCTGAAATTTGGTACACATATACTATGTGATGTCTACTATACACTTTCAGGGTGATGATTGACCTCCAAGGTTATTCCTCTTTTTATTTTTATTTTATTTTATTGTACAGTCAACTCTCGGCATGCACCGCGTTGCACATGTGTACGGGCGCCGTTCTCATCCCTATCACCTTTGCCATCACTTCCCCTACCTCTTCATATCTATCTATATATATATAATTCACTAAGTCCATGGCAAGCAAGACGCACGCAAGACAGAGCCCCACCCACCAACAATTCACTAAGCAGCCGACCATGGCACGCACGACAGAGCACCACCTGCCAACTCTAACACTCCTCCCACGTCCATTACCTTCACATTGTTTTCCTTTTATTTCTGATCCCGTTCAACAACCATGTGGCGACATCGACTTCTCAACTGTGACTCCGGAACAACTCAGTACGCGAGCTATATTAAGCGTCACCAACGAAGACTCGCTACATCGTAATGAACAAGTACTGAAACTTATCCCTACCAACAAAGTAACTTTCACCAGCGTTGCCTCCATCGTCACAGACGATCCCGTAGATCAAGTTTCATTCCCGAAGAATTTCTTAACAGTCTTACTCCCACTGGCATGCCTCCGCATAAACTCAAAATTAAAACAGGTTCAGTCGTCATGCTTCTCAGAAACCGTCCATAGCAAGCAAGATGCACGCAAGACAGCGCCACGCCTGCCAACTAACAGCCCGCCCACCAACAATAATTCACTAAGCAGCCGTGCGCGCCGATGATTTCCGCACGTGTTCAGTCTCTCCCTGTGCATTCCCTGTGCAGCGAGCGAGTGAGCCAGAGAGAGCGCGACACACACAGGCACGCGAGAGAGACACACACACAGGCACGCGAGAGAGACACACACACACACAGGCGCGCGAGAGAGAGAGACACACACACAGGTGCGCGAGAGAGAGAGACACACACACAGGCGCGCGAGAGAGAGAGACACACACACAGGTGCGCGAGAGAGAGAGACACACACACAGGCGCGCGAGAGAGAGAGACACACGCGCAAGAGAGGGGGCTGGACGCATAAGGCAGAGAAGGCAGTTAAAGAATGCACCGGGCTTTGTTTTGTTTTCACTTCTGTTTACAGCGATCGGATCGTAGCGTGCACTGTTGCAATGTTACTTTTCTTGGTGGTTTATTACATTACGGATGTTTCAAATGTTCATTTTTTCCCTGTGCTTAAAGCTCATTAAAAAAGTGTTTCTCAACTGTGACTCCGGAACAACTCAGTACGCAAGCTATATTAAGCGTCAACAATGAAGACTCGCTACACCTTAATGAACAAGCACTGAAACTTATCCCTACCGACGAAGTAACTTTCACCAGCGTTACCTCTTTCATCACAGACGATCTCGCACATCAACTTTCATTCCCCGAAGAATCTCTTAGCAGTCTTACTCCCACTGGCATGCGTCCGCATAAAATTAAAATTGGTTCAGTCATCATGCGTCTCAGAAACCTCCTGCCAGCAAGAAGTCTCTGTGATGGCACTAGACAGACTGGTACCAGCATTCACCGCAATGTACTGGAGTGTAAGACTATCGCAGCTGTCCTTATTCCCCAGATTTCCCTGACCCCATCACATTCAAATTTGCCTTTTACTTTTACACGTAGACAATTTCCTGTTAGATTGGCCTTTGCAATGACGATTAATAAGGCACAGGGACAAACTTTCAAAAAGATATGCCTGTATCTGCCAAAACCAGTTTTCAGTCATGGACAATTGTATGTTGCTCTCTCCAGAGTTCCATCTTTTCATTCACTCACAGTCGTATCCTCAAACCCACCCCATTTGGACAACTGTGTCTTTCAGGAAGTGTTCACCCATCAATAAATAATTATGCGGTGTATGCTACGCCGCGGGTTGGCTAGTCTTAAAGAATTCTTGAGGCAGATTGAACACTTAAGTGCCAGCTCAAGTGAAAAATTAAGAAAAGGTATTAAGTAATTGCAACACAAACACTGACTTAATTAGTTTTAACGCAAAAAGATGCCGACAGAAGAAGAGTAGAAGCGGACCGCTAGGGTGGAGACAAGAAGAGCTGCTCAGGAAGAAGCAAGTTCATCAACCTCTGAGCAAACGAATGGTATAAACATACAGAGAAAGAGGATGAAAATTATATATATATATTTTTTCTTTTCATTTATGTTTTCCTAATTTTATGATGTCATTTCTTGTATAAGTTTGACTTGATTGTATGTAATGTTATTTACTTCAAATAAAATTAAATAATTAAACATAAGGCTGAGGGAGGAACAGAAGTTTCCAGAGAATGGTTTGATTTTCTAAGAAGTGAGACTGAAGCAGGATGAGTTTAAATAAAAAGCAAACACAAACTCGACTTTTACCAGTGGCAGTGATGTATATCCAGTGCACTGGGGGGCATTTTCGGACCCCCTTCACTTTCTGCACACTTTTTATTTTTTGCCTGTGTGGTTGATTGTCTCCCACCTGGAAAGGGACATTACAGTATTGTTTAAGACGAGGCAGTAATGTAATTTTATTTCTTATTTACTTTTTATTACGTTTTATTAAGTTTTACTTTTTTACTTTTTACTATGTTTTATTAGTCATTGCTATTTATAATAGACTGAAGTAACTGATTTTCTCTCTATAATAACTACAGACCAAACCATCTTCATCCTTCGCTATGTGTACTCTTCTATATACAAATACAATCGCTTCCTCTAATGGAGGAGCACTCAGACATCCTTCAGGTGGCTCAGCCGCAAGATAGCGGGTGCCCAGTGCCCACCTCTGCGGGTTGGTGAGTGAAGCGAATTATAATTATTATTATTATGATTTTGATTATTATTAATAGTAGTAGTATTATTATGTCCACAGGTAAGCAGATGTATTTTAAAAGCATTTGACTGGAATAACAGAGAAGTCTGGGCAGTGCAATGGTGCCCTTCCAAATGTTGCAGAACTGGAAGCAGGTCTGTAGTATAGAGATTCAAAGTTGCTTTCTCTCCCATGCTATAAATACATGATGTACTGTAAATTAAGAGAGAACAAAGATCATAATGAGGTGATCCCTGTATAATGGAAACAATCAAAGTAATAAAGAAACACGTAAGATATACGGCAACATCTTGTTCAGGCAAGAGTCTTTCATAAACTGAGTTCAAGATGGCGGTGATGGTAGGGCTGCCAACTCAGGAAATACAATACAATTTATTTTTGTATAGCCCAAAATCACACAAGTAGTGCCGCGATGGGCTTTAAAATGAGGACATTTGGGTTGAAAAATTAGGACTTTTGAGGACGCCTTTCCCTAAGATGCCATAACACCCTTTATATGGTTTTTTGAAATGATATAAACCTTTAGTAACATGATATGATGGCCACAATCACATTCACTGGCAAACTAAATAACCCATTAAATATTTTGAATATGTCAAGCCTCTGAAATTGACAGACTTCATTCCTTCCATTCTTATTTGGATAGCTTAACTGTAAAAAAATGATACACGTGATAAATTCACTTCTAGTAATAATTTTACTCTTTTTAATATAGTTTATTTGCATTGTCATGGATAGCCTTGGAAGGACTGGGGGAGCAAGCGTGGACAGAGCATCACCTCCCCCAGAACACTAGATGGCAGCCCCCCTTCTGGATGGCAGCGGTATCTGATAATCTGGTCACTAATGAAGAAAAGGGTTAGAATGAAAACCTGCAGCCACAGTAGCTATCCAGGGCTGGAGTTTGAGACCCCCGGTGTACGGCTTTTCAATTTTTACCAATGATAAGGATATGGGGATTTTCAATGTTTAGGAGCCAAAATTCTGGACATTTTCAAAATGGCACATAAAAAATGTCTTTATGGTTGGCTAAAAATCTCGAACGGTTAATTCATCTTATCATAGGCGGTGGAGTCGGTTTTCAGGTTGACTAAGACAGAAGGTGAAGGAAGACAGGAATGAGCAGCCACACCACTTGCACTAAGCGTGATCAGGCCCGGCTAACACTTGGATGGGAGAACCAACCAGGAAAAGCTGGGACTGCTGTTGGAAGAGGGGTTGGTGTGGCCAGCAGGGGGCGCTGACCCAGCGGTCTGAGTGTGGATCCCAATGTCTGAGTGCGGTGACAGGGACACAGTGTTGTACAAATGGCACCGTCCTTCAGATGAGATGTAAAATGGAGGTCCTGACTCACTCTCTCTGTAGTCTTTAAAGGTCTCTGGGCATCCTTCGTGAAGAATTGCTATATTCATGTATTTTTTGTTCTGATACGTTTTTATGAATGTTTCTTTTTGAATTTGTTCTTCTGTGCTGCCATATTATTTTTGTGTGAAAGACGCCAATGTAGTTGTGTGGTTGGAAGGTGTTTTTCTAGGCTTAATGATCAGAGGTACACATTATGTGACAACCATGATGGGATAACGGTCGGCATCGCTGATTACCTCGTCGTCTGAGTATTCAGATTACTTTAAAGAACTTGCCATGCGACTCGTTCCGTTAGTCTGATCTCCTGGTTTTGACTCCTTTTCGTTTCCTGACTTTGATTTTTGCCTCTTGTTTTGGTTAATAAATGGTACTCGACTTCCTAACTCCCGACCCTCTTGTTATGTCCTTTTTGACCCCGATTTCTGATTCAGGTTTTGGGCCCTGCATTTGCTTGTTTTTCTGACTTCATCTCCTGAACTTGAATTTAAAACCTTCCTGTACAGTCAAAAAAAGGCAGCAGCTTCTGCGCAGACTGTGTCACCCTATATGGGTAAGTCAGTATTTGTAATTGAATAAGACGTTCATGGCAATTTCACAAATAAAAAGTCCTTTTAATGGGTAGACGAAGGCAGAAGGAGCAGGAAGATGGAAGTCAGCAGCCACAGCACCTGAGCTTCAGAACAGGTCATCCACCTGACACTCAGCATGGCGGGCCTGGCCGGTAGTCAGGTGGGAGACCATCTAGGAAAGGCTTGGGTTGCTGCTGGAAGAGCATTGGAGTACATGCTGGTGCGTAACATGGCACAGAGACAGAAGCCAAGTAGACCCCTCAGATTACACCGAGACATGCGCGTCACAGCGTCATTCGGAACTCCCTGAGTAACAGCAGGCTGGTGATTTATAGCAGGAGCATCCGACTAATAGTTACAGAAAGTGGGTCACAATGATCCTAATGAGACAGGTGACCAGTGGAAATACACAAGGCGCATACGGATGTCATGACAACACACTGCATATGTTATGTGAGCTTCAAAATATTTAGGACAACGAGCGCCCATTAGTCTGATAATGGCTGAGGCACAATTACAGGAGGAACTGACGCCAGCTCATCGATCGTCACTTTTAAAGCTAATATTGTGTTCAGTACTGTATCTGATGAACCTTTTTATTAATACTGTATATACTGTACATATACAGTACATATATACTGTATATATATATATATATATATATATATATATATATATATATATATATATATATATATATATATACAGTATATGGTCAAGTGCACATGCGTAGGGGACAGCTTATGGGCTCTGGCGATTGTAATTCTTTGCCTCTTCAGGGGTAGGCATTGTGACCTAATGCAGCCTGGAAGATTGACGGCTGTAACACAAATGATGTCACTTCTGGTGTCCATCCATCAGGACCAACCTCTTCCTGCTGAAAGGACTTAAGACCTGAAGATCTGTCTCCTTGTGGCAGTTCTCTGTTCTGAACTTGTAGTTGTGAAGACATCTCTGCAATTATTGAATGTTTAATATGTTGACATCTATGAAATTATATGGGGTTACGAGGGTGGTACCCCAACTCTTTATTGTACTCTTGTCTTTCTCATACTATATGTATATATATTGTACTCAGCCGGGATGACCAGAAGAGCCAGAGGAGGGCTTACGCCTCCTCCAGACCACGAGGGGGCGACTGCCCTGGTGGCTTTGGGGACCACGGGAACAGAGCTTAGAAGCTCAACCCTATAGGGGCCCGTGGTCACCGCCAGGGGGCACCCAGATGCCTGAGGAGCCCTGGCCCTCAGCACTTCCGCCATACCTGGAAGTGCTGGGGGGAAGAAAACCTTGGACACCCGGAATACTTCCAGGTGCGCAGCCGGTACTTCCGCCACACCAGGGAGTGCCGGCAGTCGCTCATTGGGAGGCACCTGGAGCACGTCCGGGTGTGTATAAAAGGGGCTGCCACTCTCCATTCGATGGCTGGAGTCGGGTGGAAGAGGATGGAGCTTGGAGGAGAGGAGTGGAGGAGGCCAGGAAGAGAGAGAAAGGCATTGGGAGAGGCCAGGACTGAGGGACTGAGGGTGTTTGGTGCTGAGGCACTGGAGTGTGCGTCATTGTAAATAGTTGTAAATAAACATCTGTGGTGAATCAAATGATGTCTGCCTGTCTGTGTCCGGGCTGTTCCCCACAATATACATATATATATAAATATATATATATATATATATATATATATATATATATATATATATATATATATATATATATATATATATATATATATATATATATATATACACACACTAGGGGACTGTGCCCCATGATCGATTTGCTCACCAACCCCCAGGTGGGTGCTTCCCACTAACCACTTTGTGTATCTGCCGCGCGTGTAAGGGCAAGCGGATGTACAATTTAAACAGATTGTTATTTTCATGGGAATTGTTACATATGCATAACAGAACTAACTATTTTACATTACAGCGAGTAATTAACAATAGTAAAAAATAGTAAAACGTATTAAATTGAAAGAAAATTATGTTTCATACTGCGTTAGAGGTATTTGATGCGTTATACGCTTTCGTACTGCTTGGCTTTGAAATTAACACACAAATACTTTTAAACTTACACTTTTTCTGTAAAATTTCAGTAAAAACAATATTTGGAATTAACTTTTTGTGAATATTGCATTCAATTTTGATTCCGTGGTTGAACTTACATTATGACAACTGTTGTGATGTAAGATTTTGCATATAACTTGATAAATGTTTTGTATGTCTTTATTTGTAATTTAGGCATAGCAATGTAATTTAGGAATGGGTCTGTTTGAATTTTACGACAGGATTTGGGGGATGTGTCTTAAACCAGTTTGCTGAGTGTTTCTTTGCCAAAGTCATTTCTACCCCTGCAAATAGGCTAAGGTGTACTTTAACATATGGTCTTGGGGGGTGGCAGGTGTTAAGATGTTCTATTCCCCCATTGGTCTGAAGTATGGCTATTTGGAATTGGCTTGTCTCAGAGGCCTTTAAGTACCATGATGTGCTATTGGCTGTAGGGGTTGGACAGAACACCTATAAATGTATGCATTTAATCTCACAATCTCTCTCTTGCTAACCTGTGATGATGTAGAAGTATCTCTCTCTTACCAACCAACATATGATGAAGAAGTATCTAGCTCTTGCTAACCTGTGATGATGAAGACAACACAATGAAGAGCACAGCTCAACAGCCATTTTGAACAGACATGTGGCTGAAAGCTGAGCACCAATGATGCCTTAACTAGAGACATTTAAGTAACCACAAGTCTGTGTGCCGCCTGAAACTACACATCACCATTTAATCAGGTTGTATGGTTGCCAATATTCAAATGCATTTTGTTATTATTTATGAATATTATCAGTAATACATTATTTTATGTGTAACTTAACTTCTGCTTGTCTTTTTACTACATCTAATTGCCTGAGGTTATAGATATAGAAGGGAAGGTGGGGATAAGTTATATACAATAATACCTTATAAACAGTGGTAAGTCTGTGAGATTAGGCATTCTGACAAAGGGTACATATTAATAATACAATAGGGGAAAATAGAGCAATATATATATTACTCTACCAAGACAAAACAACAACACAATGTATAACTGCCTGTGAGTGAATATCGTTTCTTTCTCTGTAATAAATAAACCGACTTTTTCAAATGTTTGTCCCTGTGATTTGTTAATTGTCACAGCAAAAGCTATTCTAACGTGAAACTGTAAACGTTTTAATAAGAATGGCATATCAAGATCTCCTTAGGTGTCTAATGTTATCCGCGACAGATGTACTACATTACCTATCATGTCGCCTGTTAAAATTTTACATGACAGAATTGTTTGACCAATTTTGAATACAACTGATCTTGTCCCATTGCAGAGCCCATCACTTAGACATAAATTACGCAATAACATTACGATACATCCTTTTTTCAACAGTAATTCGGCTGGTGGAAGATTAGACGGTGTTAATGGTTGTAGATATTCTTCGTGCTATTGTAAGTTGATGTTTTCATCTTCCACACGATCACCACCAACTATCTCAGCATAGTCTATTGATACGCATTTAACCAATTTGCTGTTTAACCAATCGACAATTTTAGCGTTAATTTGTTTGACTTCATCGTTTCTCGGTGCTAGGATTGCCCATGTACTCATTTCTTCTGTTGATAACCCTTCAGGATGAAATTCTTCAATAAGATTTGGACATAATACGTCTTTTTTAATTGGAAAGTGTAAAGTGAGGAAAATGTAAAAATTTATAAGAGCTGAGAGAGCAGGAACTGTGTCTGACAAAAGCATTCACACGAATGAGAGGTAAGAGGACCGTGGGTGTGGGCCGTTAACTGTAAATGGTTGAGAGGAGGGTAAGACTTGAAAAGATCTCTTGCCAATAGTCTTGTCTCGTCTCAAGGTTTTCTTTTATAATAGAGAGATAGTTAGTCACACGTGTATGCTTGGGTAATATTCCACCGAGGCATGAGGTGGTGCCATCCCTCTCCTAATGGAAGATTGACACCTTTCCATTTATGGCGTTACTTCCAGGGTTCAACCACCTAGACCTGCCTCTTACTCCTAGAATCCATCATAACTGGAAGAAACACCATCTGGGGCAGTCTGCCTGACTGGACAGTTGAAACGACTCATTAATTATTACCTTATGTTTTATTTAGATTTTCTTGATCATTAAATATACGGATTGGCCTTCAAGGTGCCCCAAAACAATTTACTCTACCTGTCTTTTCTTATATATATTTTGTAATAAGCAGACAAACTACTGACAAAGGTTTGGGCTAGTAGCCCCATATAATGTCATCCAGACACAAAAAAAAATTATTATTAGACATTCATCTAAGGAATCAAAACATTTGATAAACAAAAAAGGTTACATCTCGGGTATTTATAGGAGAAAAAGATGGCTGGAAATGATTGGACCGGACACGGCGTCACAGCAGAGGGATGGAAGTGACGCCATAAGGTCGAGACTGGAAGTGAAGTCATCAAAGGGAATCGGGGCTGGCATCTTCGTAGTGGGACAGGAAGTGGTATCTTTATGGGAGGAATAGCCATGTTTGGGAGCCTGGATACGGAGAAGGTAAGCGTGGTGTTTTATTATTTTTCTCCCATGGATCTGAAGATAGACAGAGAGAGGTGTTAGTATCCGACACAAACCCTGTGTCTCGCGAGATTTCACTCACCTCTGGGCTTGATGCCTGTATCCTAAACGCGTGTGTGCGACTATATATGTATATATATGTATGTACGTTGTGAAAGATTGAGGTCTCCATGGCCCCTTGCACCCTCAGATCAGACGTCAGTCACCAGATAAAAGTCCAATATGACTTTATTTTATCTATAAACAGTGCACAAAGCACCCTACACTCCACAATACTCATATAAATACACAATAATCAATCAATAATCAATCCTCCACTCCCAGACGTGTTGCCACCCTTCCACCCAGCTCAGCTCGACATCTGGGATTTCCCATAGTCCTTTTATAGTCCTTGACCTGGAAGTGTTTCGTCCTCTCTGTCCACATGATTAGGAACACTTCCGGGTCATATAAAAACTCTTCTTCACCCCGGAGGCACGTCGTTTCTTCCTGTCATGTGATCATGACGCACCTCCGGGTTATAGGGCACATACGAGTCCGACAGCCTCCCTACAGCGACTCCTGGAGGCCCCCATGGTATCCAGCAAGGCTGTGCATATAAACTACAGAGTCCATGATGCCCTGCTGGAATTCGGGGCACGTTCATGCTGTCGGGAGAGCTCCTCCTGGCGGCCTGGGGGTGAGGGCCGGACTATGTAGCCGGCCATCCATCACAACGTATAGTCGTATGCTTTCTCCATATTGATGTGGGTGAAATGCTTACATGACATCCAATACAAAGAGTTTATTGAGAACATCACAACAACATCTCAACAATAAACAGTAAGGATGCCGGTAATTCTTTCCTTGTGACCATCAGGGTTATGGAACTTTAGTCCTAAGTACAAGGGGTGTATGTAGGTGTATGTACAGTACGTGTCTGTACCTAAAGCAACTATTAACAGACCCGTGTATTGCCATCCAACAACCTGCACCCTGATTGGCTCCCACCACAAGGCTGCCCACATCCCAATCATTCCACAACTTACAGTATACACCAGTCAGCCACAACATTCAAAGCACTGACAGGTTGAAGTGAATAACACAGATTATCTTGTAACAGTGGCACCTGTCAAAGGGTGGGCTACATTAGGCAGCACATGAACAGTCAGTTCTTCAAGAGGATGTGTCGGAAGCAGGAAAAATGAGCAAGCGTAAGGACCTGAGCGACTCTGACATGGGCCACATTGTGATGTCTAGACAACTGAGTCAGAGCATCTGCAAAATGACAGGCCTTGTGGGATCTTCCCAGTATGCAGTAGTTTGTCCAAGGAAGGACAACCAGTGAACTGGCAACAGGGTCATGGGCACCCAAGGCTCATTGATGTGCATGAGGAGCGAAGGCTAGTCCATGTGGTCCAATCCCACAGAAGCTGAAAAATGTAACGCCGGCCATGAGAGAAAGGTCTCAGTGCACACAGTGCATCACAGCTTGCTGTGTATGGGGCTGCTTTGATGTAGACCAGTCCGAGTGCCCATGCTGACCCTTGTCCTTCACTAAAAGTGCCTACAATGAACTGGGCCATGAAGCAATGGAAGATGGTGGCCTGGTCTGATAAGTCATGTTTTTGAGACACGGCCGGATGTGTGTGTGTTGTTTACCTGGGGAAGACATGGCAGCAGGATGCACTATGGGAAGAACACAAGCTGGTGGAGGCAGTATGATGCTCTGGGCAATTGCTGGAAAGCCTAGAGTTCTGGCATTCATGTGGATGTTACTTTGATACCTACCACCTAACCTAAGATTATTGCACACTACATGCCCCCCTTCATGGCAACCATACTCACTGATGGCAGTGTCCTCTTTCAGCAGTCCCTACCACACTGCAAAAATGTTCAGGAATGACTTGAGGAACACAAAAAAGAGTTCAAGGTGTTGACTTGGCTTCCAAATTTCTCATATCTCAATCTGTTTGTGCATCTATGGGATGTGCTGGAAAAACAAGTCTGATCCATGGAGGGCCCCACCTCACCACTTACAGGACTTAAAGGACCTGCAGCTAATGTATTGGACTTATGGAGTCCACACCTCAACAGGTCAGAGCTTTTTTTGAAGGGGGACCACCACCATATTAGGTAGGTTGTTTTAATGTTGTGGCTGATTGGTGTATAGACTATATACAGGGCGAGCCAAAATAAAGTACCGCATTTCTCAAGGGCATTGCGTGAGTCAGCCGAGCAGGTTGGGGTGTGAGGGTCCTTTGATAGGCGATCCCTTGTAGTTTTCAGTCAGCAACATGTCTTGGTCTGGTGCACACTGTACAATCACTGTCAAAGTGTTCTTCAAAAACAACGAACCCATTATCACTATGCAACATGCCTTCCCAACGCACTTCAGCATTCCTCCTAATGGTGACATCCCAAATTGGAAAACAATTCTTCAGTGGGTGGCTAAATTTAGAGAGTCGGGTACAATACGGAACAGAAAATCTCCAGGCCGTCCTCGGACTCTATGAACGCCTAAAAACAACCAAGCTGTGAGGGCATCAATTTTGCAGTCTCCTAGACGTTCAGCGCTCAAACCTGCTTCTGCCGTAGGCATATTCAACACGTCTTTAAGGAGGATTTTGCATGAGGACCTTAATTTCCATCTGTACAAAATGATGGAAGTGCAGGAACTCGCTGAGAGAGATTGGGAGAGCTGTAGAGAGTTGTGCGCAAACATTCTGCAAACCATTCCTCGAGATGCCATCGTCATGTGCAGCGACAAGGCACATTTCCATTTGAATGGTTGCGTAAATAAGTAAAACCTTCACTATTGGGCTGAAACCAACCCTCATGAACTTCATCAGAGACCCCTCCACAGTGAGCATGTTGCAGTTTGGTTCGCCGTTGCAGAATTTGGCATTGTAGGCCCTTACTTTTTTGAGGAGAGGGGAGCAACAGTCATCGTCACTTCAGGACGTTACTTTGAAATGCCCCAACTGGAAGAAATGGATGTGGTGGATTCCTGGTTTCAACAGGATGGAGAGACAGCTCATATGGCCTGCTTGGAGATCCATGCAAGTTTTACGGGAGATGTTTCCAGGGAAGCTGATCTTCCTACGGGGTGATGTTGGGTGACCTTCATGTTTGCCTGATCTCACTCCTTATGATTTCTTCTTGTGAGGCTCTCTCAAATCGAAGTGATACAGACACCAACCTCAAAACCTTGAAGCCCTCAAGGATGCTATTCTCCATGAAATTGTTGAACGAGTCAAGTGAGTGTTCAGAAATGGTCTCAAAGAGTATATCGCTAGTGATGGCCACCACCGTGAAGACATCATTTTTAAAACACAGTGAAAAAAATCTACTTTGTATCCCTTTCTTGTGATGTAATGAAATTTATTTTATCTTGTAGTGGTTTTGTAGAATAAACATTTGATATGTGGTACTACCTTTTGGCTCACCCTATATATATATATATATATATATATATATATATATATATATATATATATATATTGTGGTGCCCGGCGGGCATCAATGCCCGGCCGGGACGCCTAGGAGGAGTGGAGGAGGGCTTGTGCCTCCTCCAGGACATGAGGGGGCGTCCTCCCTGGTGGCTTTGGGGACCGCGGGTACGGAGCTTGGAAGCTCAGCCCTGTAGGGGCCCGTGGTCACCGCCAGGGGGCGCCCCAATGCCTTGGGAGTGTTGGCCCTCAGTACTTCCGCCACACCGGGAAGTGCTGGGGGGAAGAAACTTGAGAGCACCCGGTGGACTTCCGGCAACACCTTGGGAGCTTCCGCCACACAGGGGTGTGGCTACGGAGGCCCTAATGATGCACCTGGAGCCCATCCGGGGCACATAAAAGGGGCCGCCTCCCTCCAGTCAGGGCGAGAGTCGGGAGGAAGAAGACGTAGCATGTTGGAGAGGAGTGGAGGCGGACCAGGAAGAGAAAAGGCATTGTGTTGTGGCCAGGACTTTAAAAGGGGTGATTGGTGCTTTGTGCACTGGGTTTGTGCAAGAGAACTGTAAATATTATGTATAATAAACGTGTGTTGGGTGACATGTACATGTCTGCCTGTCTGTGTCCGAGCCAGTTGCCACAATGGCGCCCAACGTGGGGCCCTCTGTCTGTTCCAAGACGGGGACCCCAAAATAAATATTTTGTGGATGGCTCGGCGCAGCAGGTGCGCCCACACACGCGCCGCGGGAGTGGCGCATGCACAACCCCGCGGGAGCGATTCACCTCACGGCCCGCCACCGGTCCTTTAAATGGCCATGTTCTCCTGGTGCGGGGAGACATCCAGGGACGTTGCCAGAGTGCAGCGGGCTCCAGCAGGCACACTGTCGCCGACGATGGCCGGTTCGGCAGCGCGGTGAGGACGGCGAGAAAGGAAGGCGAGTCCCAGGAGGTGAGTACCCTGCCCAATGGCGATAGGCCCCGTGGGGGCAAGTTTACCTTTTGTGCTGCAGGCAGGGACTACCTGGGACTGCGTCAGACGCAACGGGATGCCGTGCCTCAGGCTGTCGACGGCGCCGAGGCGGCAGTAGGTGATGCCACGAGAGAGGAGTCGCTGCAGCTCGATAAGCAGCAGCAGCTGCTGCTGGGATCCAGGAAGGCACGTCGCCGCATCAGGAGACAAGGAAACCGAGCCAAAATGGCTGCGGACCGGAAGCCGCTCCCAGAAACTGGTCCGGGATTGGGCGGTGTGTCTGACGTGTCCGCCAATGATTGGATGGAGGCGGGCACACAGAATGTCAATCTCGGGCTGAGGAAGGACCCGACGGGGCCGGTGGGAAGGCCCCTCAGAGAGCAGCCGGTGGATATGCCTGACAGAAAGGTAAGGCAACTGCCGACTGACTCTCTGTGCTTGCCAGCGGCTCTGCGCGAGCTGGAGGAATGCCTTCAGCCCGCAGAGTCGCTTTTACAGGTGATGCGCGTCCTCCGTAGAGGATTGAAGGAGCTGGAGGTGAAAGCGGCCGCGTCCATGATGACGCTGCGACAGTGGGCGGATCGGCGCGGCGCTGGAGGCTTCAGCCAGAGGGACGTGGCGGAGACGGTAAGTGGAACCGCCCCCGTACAAAGAAAGGGAGATCCTACTGATGGAGACTGTGAATACAGTGATCGGTACCATGTTGGTAGGTCTCCGACAGCGGATGCCGCGGTGCAGGCTGCTCGCGTGGTGAGGGGAGTAACAGCAAGAGAGCAGGGCGGACAGGGGCTGACAAGTGCCCTGGGTCCTAGTGCCCGACGCCCCGAGCCCGTGGCAGTCTCCCGTCGCTCTGCATGGACGCAGATGGGAATGGCGCTGTGCGTTTGTCATGCGCAGACTCAAACCGTCAAGGCGTCCAAGAGGGAAAGGAGGGATCGAGGGCTGTGTGCCGATTCCTCCAATAGGAAAGGATGTGCTGCTGGGTGCGCACGTCCAGTGAAGAGCCACTCCCCTGAGCCAGTGGAAGGGAGAGAAAAGCAGGCGGTCCCGTCAGCCAGAGGGACACGCAACCCGCGGAAAAGGTTCCGAACAGGCAAGTTCCGGGGTCCTTGTAAAAGGGGGGAGCGCTGCCAGTGCGTGGCACAGAGGGACGCCAGGGAAGGGTGTCCAGGCAGCGGCTCTGCCCCTGTGTTTCTGTGTGTTGCAGGATTGGGCCCGGGACGAGCAGTAGGACCTGCTTCGTGGGAAGCTGACCCTCATCAGATGGACCGTCTGGCCGGACGACATTTCGCTGGCGATGGGGCAGCCTCTCAACCAGCGGAGGCTGCGAAGGAACGAGCGGCACTAAACAGCGGGGCGAGGAGATCTCGGAGGGGGTGCCGAAGAAGAGAGTTCCAGGGTGCCGGATTGGAGCCTGGACGAAGAGTAGGACCCACTTCGGGGTCGAGCCGCCCTAACGGGGTGTGTTGCTCGGACCAACGGGTCTTCGCTGGTGATGGGGCAATGTGGTGCCCGGCGGGTATCCATGCCCAGCCGGGACGCCTAGGAGGAGTGGAGGAGGGCTTGTGCCTCCTCCAGGACACGAGGGGGCGTCCTCCCTGGTGGCTTTGGGGACCGCGGGTACGGAGCTTGGAAGCTCAGCCCTGTAGGGGCCCGTGGTCACCGCCAGGGGGCGCCCCAATGCCTTGGGAGTGTTGGCCCTCAGTACTTCCGCCACACCGGGAAGTGCTGGGGGGAAGAAACTTGAGAGCACCCGGTGGACTTCCGGCAACACCTTGGGAGCTTCCGCCACACAGGGGTGTGGCTACGGAGACCCTAATGATGCACCTGGAGCCCATCCGGGGCACATAAAAGGGGCCGCCTCCCTCCAGTCAGGGCGAGAGTCGGGAGGAAGAAGACGTAGCATGTTGGAGAGGAGTGGAGGCGGACCAGGAAGAGAAAAGGCATTGTGTTGTGGCCAGGACTTTAAAAGGGGTGATTGGTGCTTTGTGCAAGAGAACTGTAAATATTATGTATAATAAACGTGTGTTGGGTGACATGTACATGTCTGCCTGTCTGTGTCCGAGCCAGTCTCCACAATATATATATACTAGCCATCCCCCACGGCGTTGCCTGCGTATTAGTGAAAAAGAACTGTGAGGAGCGCCCCGCCCAGCTCTCTACTCCTGATGTCATTCTTCCCCCTCCCCTCGGATTGGCGCGACTATATCGCTCCTGCAAGCGAACTGTGATTCTTAGCGCAATGAGAGAAGTCACAAAGTCAACTGGAATGTTCAAGCAAATTATAGAAAAAAAAAGATCTAAATCCGTTAAGTAGTTCTCTCGTTCGCTAACTAAGCGGAGTTAAGGTTACGCCAGGAGGCTGGAGCGTGAGTGAGGAAGGCCCAGCCTCCCTCCCGATCCAATGAGTCTCTAAATCGGTACTGCAAGTGAACTATGATACTTAGTGCGATGAGAAAGTCGCAAAATCAACAGAACATTCAAGCAAATTATAGAAAAAAACCCAATCTAAATCTGTTCGTGAAAAGTGGGCAGACATACAGACAGAACACGCTTGGACCACGAAATTTTTAAAACCGTTTCTTAGCGGGCACCTATGGGCCAAGGGTAACCTACATTCCCAAATCCTCATGGTTCGGGAGATTTTGTGATGAGAGAGTCAGTGGTATTTGGCTTTCATATATATAGATATATTGATTGAATGATTGATTGGTAGGACTGGATGCTACAATAGTGCCTTTCATATCTACCACCTTGACCATAGCGTGGGGTTGATTTTCCTTTTTTTATCCACTTTAGTCAGTTGCTCCAGCTGATATTCTTTCTTTTCAACCACAGCCAACATCTGCTTTTTTCGGCTGTCAGTCTGTGATTTGATTGGCTTTCTGAGGCCTGCTCTGTGACTCCTACCTCCTTTCAGAATCCTCATCATTGAGCTGAAAACAAATCCACTGCAACCGACTTCAGCCAGGCACACCTCTACTTTCCAGCCTCAACTGTCCTTTCACTTCAGTGTCTACCCAGCCTGGAAGTGCAAGTAGAGGAACCGCAATGTTCATCACCTGACACTTTTCCTCAAAAAGAGACACCTTCTTCCCTCAAGGCATCTTCTTCTCTTTCACCTTCCAC
Source organism: Erpetoichthys calabaricus (assembly GCF_900747795.2). Lineage (NCBI taxonomy): Eukaryota > Metazoa > Chordata > Cladistia > Polypteriformes > Polypteridae > Erpetoichthys > Erpetoichthys calabaricus. The sequence goes on along the minus strand of NC_041401.2, from coordinate 19,716,783 downwards.
TTTTCCAATGCATCCCATGTTTGACACCTTTTTCTTTGCTTGCTTTTTTCATTTTATCTATGCTTCCTGCTTTTGTCCCTGTGCCTCTTATGACACACTATTCTGTACCAATCCTCAACTTATACACTTCCTCTCCCTACGAAGGACCTGTGGCTGGAGGTGAAGAGTCTACCGATGGGGGAAGTCTCCCCTGTTGACAGCATACAGAGGTGGACAAGGAACTGATTTATCATTGTCGTCCTTTCCCGATCTCATGATGAAGCCCCTTCTTCAACAACCCATTGCTCTGTCAACCCCAAAACTTTATTTAATTTCTCTTCTATTACTTGCATGAACTTTTTCTACTTTTTCTCCATTCTGTGGGCTTAGTGGAGCACTGCATAGAACCAATCTCAGAAGAACAAACCTGTTAGGCTCTCCGGACACTCACTTGCCAAAGGAAAGAGAGCTCAACCTTGAAACCCTACTCGCAGCGCCAAGAAAACTGTCGGAATAACTCTTGATTCAGCTCCAGGGACCTCATGTACAAATGGTGCGTACGCACAAAAATGTTTTATACGCCTGTTTCCTCACACACTTTGAGATTGTGGTGCCCGGCGGGCGTTCATGCCCGGCCGGGACGCCCAGGAGGACCGGAGGAAGGCTTGTGGATCCTCCGGAACACGAGGGGGCATCCTCCCTGGTTGCTGTGTGGGCCACGGGTACAGAGCTTGGAAGCTCATCCCTGTAGGGGCCCGTGGTCACCGCCAGGGGGCGCCCCAATGCCTTGGGAGTGTTGTACCTCAGTACTTCCGCCACACCGGGAAGTACTGGGGGGAAGAGACTTGGAGACACCCGGTGGACTTCCGGTTTCACCGTGGGAGCTTCCGCCACACAGGGGTGTGGCTATGAGCCCTCAGGATGTAGCTGGAGCTCTTCCGGGGTGAATAAAAGGGGCCGCCTCCCTCCAGTCGGAGGCAAGAGTCGGGTGGAAGAGGACAAAGCTTGGTGGAGAGGAGTGGAGGCGGACCAGAGACTGTGAAAGGCATTGTGTTGTGGCCAGGACTTAAAGGGGTGATTGGTGCTTCGGCACTGGGTATGTGCACTTCAACTGTAAATATGAGGATTAATAAACGTGTGTGTGGTGAAAACATCGTGTCTGCCTGTCTGTGTCCGGGCTGTTCCCCACAAGATGTATAAAAACTAAACTAGGTGTAAAGCCACTGTCACGCACGTGTGAGTAGGAAGACGTTGTATTGATCAAGCAAAGGTAATTCCACGCCAGGCCAGGGGGTGGTGGGATGCACTAAACCTTCTCCTGTTATCTCTACAGACCAGCCATGGGAAAACCTGTCTGACTCAGCATTGACGATGTCACTTCCGGTTCTGGCGTAGACAGTGACATCAGAAGAAGGTCACTTCCGGTTCCCCTACTTCACTTCCAGTCTTTCTATTTAAAACCCGCCATCTTCTCCAAACTCAATCAGTTCATGTCTGGACTCCATCGAAGACACTTCTGGCTTAAAAATAATAAGCCATTGCAGCCAGGGATAATACACGGGTGGCTGCCCCAAACCTTTGTAAGTGTGTCGAGTCTGAACTTTTTACATCACACACATTTTCAAGGTAGCACCCTAACCTTGCGTTCGCATGTTTCTGCTGAGTTCTGGTGGCACCCAGTGCCAAAGCAGTGCCACTCTTTCTGTGTCATTTCCTTTTTCTTTTTCATATTCACGTCAATGACACAGAATTTATCAAATACACTGAAATTAATTGCACATCATTTACAAATTATTCAGTAACAACATAATGGTGCACTGAATGGCCAAACTATTCCAACTATCATAGTGGCTTTAGCATTGTTAGAGAACATTGCAAATGGAAGAATTAGAATAGAGCGTGTATTTCTAGATGATGATGACGACTGGCTTTTAGGTCGATTTTGATTTCCATGAGCTCTCCTCTTGGCGCTGTGTGCTGAACTGGCATCAGCTTTACAAAGGCAGACTTTGAGGAATTGTGCTCTTCCTGCTCCTTTGCAAGTTCTGTCTACTGTCGGGTTTTTAGCCACAGGACTTTTTCAATGTGAACTTACTGATGATCAGGTATTTCACAAACATCACTGAGTCGCACCATGGCAGCTGTATAGGATGGTATTATCCGCCTCTCATCCAGATATAGAAGATTTCCTTACACTGTGGTTGAACTGCGAAACATAAAAGCGCAATTCGCAGCAACATCCAGTTTCCCAAATGTAATCGGAGTGGTCAACTGAATGCACATTGCTTTTTGCAATGGCGCTGGACAAGTTACATCAGTCAGGGATGAATCACCAAAAGAATGAGCTGGTATTACATCACCTATAGCTGGAGAAACTATGAAAATGGCAGCTCCGCACAGTCGCAAGTTCTTTTTCCAGCTAGTGTGGCAAAAGGCACACAGTCCATTTAATGATAGTGAGTCACCTCAAATAGCCTTGTAAAGAGAAGAGAGTCGATCCGTTGTGGCGCTCGGCACAGATGCTACACTATAAAGGTGCCTTCAGATGTAAATAGAGGGCATTTCCATACCATTAATGTGCTGCTCTATAGTCCACAGAAGGTGTGTCGCGGCTTGCCCGTACCTGAACAGACGCTGTATAATGAACCTGACCCATACCCACCAAATGATCAGCCAAATAGGATAGCGTTACAACTTTGTTTGAATGTAATTTGCAGAATGTAAAAACAGGTAATCAGATACAGCACTTATTTTTAACCAATTCATTTAAATTATGGTCAATATCACAGAGCACAGCCCTTAGCCACATCTCTTACAGCATCCACTATTGCATATTGTGACTCCAGAAGAGTGTCCGTCAGCCCACAGCCAGATGGTCGCCTAGCGATTTCTGAGGCAGAGGTGTGTGTGTAGCAGATGTGCTGGGCATAGCACCACCATCATCACATGAAGTCGCATCATTGGCACGGGGGTCAGCGTTTGTAATATTGTCTGAAACACAATAAACAGACGGTGGGCTGAAACTCGCCTTTTCACATCAACTTTGATATCTGACCGATTCTTTTTTATTTCGGGGACTGTGCAACTTTCTGAACTTTCAAGTGACTCCGCCACGCTGTATCACTCCATAACTTCCTTTTCTTGCTTATACCACTGCTTAAGTCAACAAATAGTACACTGTTCCTTGCCTCCACTTCGCATTCACAGAAATTCTTCTTTTTTCTACGTGATTTTGCCACTGCCTTTTGACAAAACACAGAATGGAAGGTGATAGTTATATTGATTTGCATATTAAAATATGTAAAATTCTGGGAGGAGTCAGGATGGGGCTGTAGGTGCATGCACATGCATTAAATTTCATGTTCACTGGGGATTTGTAAAGGGGAAGTGCGTGGAACTTGGCATACGTACGGTTTTAGGCATCTGGATTTTTTTGTGTATATGCACATTTCTGTTTTTGTCCGTACGCCAGTGTATCTCAACCTTTAAGTATTTGCGACCCGAGTTTTCATAACAGTTTTAATCACGCCCCCCTAATGTTTTTTTGAAAGGAGCCCACTAATACCAATTTGTTCTTTTTTAATTAATGATATATCATAGATGCATATTTTATTATACCTACTTAACTTTTAGCGACATTCATCTAACTCTATATTTATTTTTCTAGTATCAGAATGTAGTTTAAGTTAATTTGTTTTGGTTTCAATAGATATTTTTTTTCATATTTTCAATTCTTGTTTTCTTTTTTTCAAATCTTCGCTCCCCCCCCCCACCGCACAGTTTGAGAACCACTGCAGTACGCCATGTGTTAGTGTGAATTCTATGCACAGCGTTATACATGAGGCCCCAGGTCTTTATTGAAGATACTCGACTGAGGAGACACAAACACAGGGGACCATCGTCATCTGAGATGCATCACCTGCTATATCTCGTCACTGAGGTGGTTATCTACTGACGGGAACTTTAGGTCAAAGGAACTCAAAACTTTACTGTTACTACAGTCTGCAGTTAATGTCTTATGAATTGTTTTTTTTTTCTCTTTCTCTTAAAATATTTTTAGAACAATATTATACAGTACATAGGTATTTCGGCTGCTTTACCCTTTAGTGCCTTTCTGTGTGGCTTTCTCGCAGTAATTGGTTTCCTGGATGTTAAGGTTAATTATTAATTTACCACAACATTATTTTCTTCTACAATTAGGCGCCACCGTGTTGTTATTTACGGCTCCCAGTTGCCAGGATCGTTGCGTAGCATGACACCTCACCTTGTATCATCAGCAATACCCTCTAAGTCCAGCGTGAAGAGTCTTCTGGTAGTCATGATTTGAGTAAAAACTCTTAACAAACAAAACGCGTATTCTTTCTTGACTTTCTGGTTCCCGATTCTAGAGGTTCTCTCTCTGGTCTTGACTTCTGGTATACGATTAGGCTTTGATGTGTTTGGGTTAGTCTGACAGTCTCGAATCATTTCTGGTGGATGAAGGTTTCGTCTTTTGGTCCTCTTAATGCATTTGGGCATTTAATAATATAACTTTTATAAGTCAGTGGGTAACTGATGTTCTCTACTATTTGAAATTGGAATAAAAAACAAGTTCTCATTTAGAGGATCAGTTAAAAACTTTTTAAAAATATGCCAAGATTTAATTAAAAAACTTTTAGACTAAGCATTTATAGATAGATAGATAGATAGATAGATAGATAGATAGATAGATAGATAGATAGATAGATAGATAGATAGATAGATAGATAGATAGATATGAAAGGCACTATATAATAGATAGATAGATAGATAGATAGATAGATAGATAGATAGATAGATAGATAGATAGATAGATAGATAGATATGAAAGGCACTATATAATAGATAGATAGATAGATAGATAGATAGATAGATAGATAGATAGATAGATAGATAGATAGATAGATAGATAGATAGATAGATAGATAGATAGATAGATAGATAGATAGATAGATAGATAGATGGCGAAGCGTTATGGTGGCCAGCATACCTAGAGAGATTTGTATTTCAGCTCGGCCCCGTTGGGTGTTCCCATGGCGATCACCTCCCAGAATTCTCTGAGAAGCGTGACCCATGTGACATCGTCAGTATGACCACATTGAGTTCGGTGAAGTTGCTCTGAGACAGAAATCTTATAACACGTGCGTATAAAATCCCTTCATGGCCCTCCTGCTATTTCAGTTCTTTTCTGCTGTGATTTGGTCTTCAGCTTTTGATGTGCGATTTCAGCTGATGGGTTTGACCTCCGGCTTTGAGCTCAGCTCGCCTTTGACGACGTTTCTCACCCCTCGGTCCTGTTTATTAAATGGATTCCGTCTCACTCCGGAGTCAGTGGGCTGCAGCAGGTCAGTATGGCGATCTTTACAGTTAATGCAGACACTGCTGGGAAATTTAGCATTTGCTGCAGTCTCTGTGACAATAGAGGGGGGGCCGAGAAGCGCCTCACATGGGGGGGGCTGGGGTGTTGCCAGAAGTACTCTGTGGAATGACCACCAAGGGGCTTCAAGTCAGTAACAGAATGAAGGCAAAAGCCCACCTGGTGAAGAGAATGAGAGGACAGCATAGAACAAAGAATGTAGTGCCTGTGAAATAGTCTTCACCCCCTTGGAAGTTTTAATATTATATTAGACCACGTTGAGTCCCAGGGGATCTCATTTGGCTTTTTTGATGGAGATCAACAGAAAAAGACTCCTAAATGTCAATGCGAGAACAGATCTGTGCAAAGTGGTCTAAATGAATTACAACAAACCCGTCCATGCTATTCACCTACATAACCAACACAACATCAGGTCGAGTTCTGAAGGACCTTAAAGTCCTGTTGTCTACCACACTACTGGTGTGTGTGTGTTGGGCCGGGGGGGGGGGGGGGGGGGGGGGGGGTTTGGGGGGGGTTGGTTTTAGATGTTTCTTAGGCCTGCTTTCCTGGTTTTGACTTACACTTGTTTCTTGTCTGTCTAGTTTTGCTACCATGGCAGAAGAACAAAAATGGTCTCGGAAGTTCCAGACGGGGGGCTCTGATCTTTTCCAAAGCTTTACTATAAAGCCCCTTCTGGTCAATTTCTAGAGGAGCTTGAAGATGGGAACATTAGAACAATCTGGATGAGAACAGGCCATTCAGCCCAACAAAGCTCGCCAGGCCTGTCCACTTAATTCTTCTAAAATAACATCAAGTTGAAGTTGGAAGTTTCTTAAGTCCTCCTGTCTACCACATAACTGGGTCACTTACTCCATGTGTCTGTGGTTCAAGGCTGCAGGTAGGCAAGAGCTCAACTGGTAAAAAGGGGCAGAAGGAGACCTGCAGTGTAGCAGGCAGCTAGAGGTGGGCAAGTGGACCACCCACTAGCCAACAGCCACTGCAGGCAAAAGTTTAGTGAGGCTGCAGCTGGAGTTGTTTGCACCCAAAGACCCCACTAGCTTGTACCACCCCCCCCACTTCAGAATTTGTAATTTTTTTTTCTTACATTAAACATTTTATCTCTGCATACTTGGACCCCCATGACACCATTTAGGTTAAGGGGTGGCTCAAGAGCGCTCCCTAGTGTTGACAAGGTGCTATCTCAGCACAATTCCTGACTGTTTCAAAACGGTGTTTTAAGATCGGCTTGCTTTGTCATCTGTCACCGTGCTGTGACAAAAAAAAAAATCTCCCACAAAACAATGAAAAGGAAAAGATGAAGCCTTACACCCCGCAGAGAGGGAGCCGCCACCTTCTGTGAAAAGCAGAGAAGATCAATGGCACCGACACCCACGCCTGCGATTCAAATTTCTGGAATTGAAGCAATAAGTCACAACAGCAATGTAAGGAATGGAAGCCTTTGATCAGGGGATTAAATATAAAAAAATACAAAAAGAGGCGAGTCGGAGGGACACATCGAGTCTCCATGGTGGTCCACACAGCCTCTGCATGAAACTCTCAATTCATTTAAAAGGGATGCAGTCAGAAAAATAAATAAATAAATAAAATTAATTAATTAATTAATTAGTAAATAAATAAGTAAATTAATCAATAAATAAGTAAATAAATGCTAAGTAAAATGAATTATTAATAATAAATAAGTAAATTAATTAATCAATAAATAAGCAAATAAATAAATAAATAAAATGAATTAATTAGTAAATAAATAAGTAAATTAATCAATCAATAAATAAGTAAATAAATACTAAGTAAAATGAATTAATTAATAAGTAAATAAATAAGTAAATTAATTACTCAATAAATAAGCAAATAAATAAATAAGTAAAATTAATTAATTCAGTAAATAAATAAGTAAATCAATTAATTAAAAAAATAAGTAAATAAATAATAAATAAATAAGTTAATTAATTAATAAATAAGCAAGTAAGTAAATAAATACATATGCAAATTAATTAATCAATAAATAAGTAAATAAATAAATAAATAAGTAAAATGAATAAATAAGTAAATAAATACATAAATAAGTAAATTAATTTATTAATAAGTAAATAAATTAATTACTCAATAAATAAGTAAATGAATAAATAAATAAATAAATCACTGCGGTGGGTTGGCACCCTGCCCGGGATTGGTTCCTGCCTTGTGCCCTGTGTTGGCTGGGATTGGCTCCAGCAGACCCCCGTGACCCTGTGTTCGGATTCAGCGGGTTGGAAAATGGATGGATGGATGGATAAGTAAATCAATCAATAAATAAATAAATGCATAAATAAGTAAGTTAATTAATTAATTAATTAATCAATCAAATAAGTAAATAAATAAGTAAATTAATTAATAAATAAGTAATTAAATAAATAAATTAAATTAAGTAAATAAATAAATAAATAAGTTAATTAATACATAAGTGATTAAATAAATAAGTTAATTAATAAATAAGTAAGTAAATAAGTAAATTAATTAATTAATCAATCAGTAAATAATAAGTAAATTAATTAATTAATAAATAAGTATTTAAATAAATAAATAAGCAGCTTCCTGTTTCAGATTTTACTTCTTGAATATTATTTTTCTTCTCATCACCTTTTGATTAAACCCGAACGTTTCAACCTCCACACTGCCTGTGTCGTGTTAATCTCATTATCTTTAATGGCACCTCCATTTAATGCTGGTGGCTTCCTCCCCTGGCTGGGGTTCAGATCCATGGGTTGTGTCCTTTCTCTTCATCGCTGAGCCATGTTCTTTATGTTAATGTTACTTTTGTTCATTATCTGCTGTATTTTTTCATTGCCTGTTTTCTGTACCTTGTGTTTTGTGGGTGGGGCCACCAGCCAGGAGCTCCACCCTATAAATCCCGAGGGTCTCCCACAGTTCCTGGCGGTTCATTTTGAACGTGCCGGCGAGTTGGTGAGTGTTCTTATGTGCTTTTTATCATTGTTTTTAGGTTTTAATTCTTGCCTTTTTTTGCTGTGTTTTCAGATTATGCTTTGGATTCCGTGATTGGGTTGCTTTTAGAATCGCCATCTGCAGGCACAGTAAGCCTTTTGTGCTCCTTGGAGCTTCACATTGTCGCAGAGCTTTGTTCTGTCAGTGAACTGGGAGTAAAAACCAAGAAATGCACATAAAAAAAAAATAAAACAAAAGAAAAAAATGAAAAGAGAAATGAAACCGAAGCCCAACATGAGAAACAATTATGGCGGGTGATAGAACAAGAGGGTCAAAACTGAAAGTACAAGTGAGAAAAGAGCATTTTGAATATGATATACTTTGAATATTTCAGAGATTTGGTAAGCGCAGATCAGATAAGGAGTTGCGTTCAGAGCTGTCCTTTTATTTGGTCGCGTCGATTATCCACAGGTCCAGGCCTCAGATGCCCCCCCTAGCAAGACAGGAAGTGGACCAAATGACGGAAAGGACACTGGTGGCCAAATCATGATAAACTTTTCATGAAATAAACCTTTTTATTTTTTAAAGATGCCACGTTTGTGCTCATTACTAGCCAGGGTTGACAGTGATATTCCCCTCTAGTGGGCATTTCTGGAAGCATTTTTGGATGTACGCATTTTGGGACTCCTAGTCTATAACAAAGACAGCCAGGGGTCCCACACCCTTCGGCACAAACCAATATATCAGCCCCAATTTTGATATTCCGATTTTTAAATATTTCCACAGTTTTTTATGGGACATTTACAACTTGGACTGAAAAACAAATGTTAAATTAAAAATGAAAAACTAAATGATAGGTTTCAGGTAAGGTCCCCCGAAAAGTGGAGTTGAAATTTTATCATTTAGGTCTATTTTGTTTTTTTATTTCTTTGTTAACTTTATTGATTCTCTTTTTGTACTTGTGAAGTGTTTTGTGGGTGGTCCCAAATGAGGAGGGCCCACTTACCCATCACAGTCAAAGGACTGCTGTCAGCCCTAGAAAGTCAGAGATATCCCACAGTCCTTTGCGGTTCATTGATTGGTGAGTTTCTTTGTGAATTACTGCATTTAGGACCTTTGTGCTCAGGTTTTTGACTATTCTTTGGATTTGTGTTTTGGGATTTGCTTGCCTTGCACTGCCTTTGTTGTTTCAGACAACACCTTTGGCCTTTTGTGCTCCTTGGAGCTCACTTTTGTGACAGAGCATTTCTGCTGGTAATTAATTGTCACGCATATGCACTGGAGGACATCTTTGCAGATTTAGTCGAGGAATGTAATAACCAGCTGTGACAAGAGGGGACGCTGCCGCTAATGTTGTCATCTCTTTCTTTTCTCACAGTGCCGATAAGCCGGCTGTTGAAGGCATGTAGCCCCGCACCTTCAGGTCCAGCTGCTATAAGATCCCGCCCATTGAAGGCATGTAACCACACCCCTTCAGTTCCAGCTGCTATAAGATCCCGCCCAATGAAGGCATTTAGCCCAACCCCTTCAGGTCCAGCTGCTATAAGATCCCACCCATTGAAGACATGTAGCCCTGCCCCTTCAGGTCCAGCTGCTATAAGATCCCACCCATTGAAGACATGTAGCCCTGCCCCTTCAGGTCCAGCTGCTATAAGATCCCGCCCATTGAAGGTATGTAGCCCTGCCCCTTCAGATCCAGCTGCTATAAGATCCCACCCATTGAAGACATGTAGCCCCGCCCCTTCAGGTCCAGCTGCTATAAGATCCCACCCATTGAAGACATGTAGCCCTGCCCCTTCAGGTCCAGCTGCTATAAGATCCCGTCCATTGAAGGCATGTAGCCCTGCCCCTTCAGATCCAGCTGCTATAAGATCCCACACATTGAAGACATGTAGCCCCGCCCCTTCAGGTCCAGCTGCTATAAGATCCCGCCCATTGAAGGCATGTAGCCCCGCCCCTCCAGGTCCTGCTGCTATTTTATCCTGCCCATTGAAGGCATGTAACCACACCCCTTCAGGTCCAGCTGCTATAAGATCCCACCCATTGAAGACATGTAGCCCCGCCCCTTCAGGTCCAGCTGCTATAAGACCTCGCCCAATGAATCCATTTAGCCCCGCCCCTTCAGGCCCAGCTGCTATAAGACCCCGCCCAATGAAGGCATGTAGCCCCGCCCCTTCAGGTCCAGCTGCTATAAGATCCCGCCCATTGAAAGCATTTATCCCCGCCCCTTCAATTCCAGCTGCTATAAGATTCTGCCCAATGAAGGCATTTAGCCCCGCCCCTTCAGTTCCAGGTGCTATAAGATCCCACCCATTGAAGGCATGTAGCCCCGCCCCTTCAGGTCCAGCTGCTATAAGATCCCAGAAGTCCTGGACAGAGGCGTCATTACTGATCAGAGCAACCCGCCAGACGGAGCTCCGCTGAACTTTAATGGCAGGCTTCGGACTATCTAGGCCTATAAATGGAGAACAGACCATGTTCCAAAATACAACAGCATTTTTTGCATTTTCAATTAATGAGGTTGAGCGCCTGTTTTTGGGGCTTCTTAAGCTCTGGATTCAGAATCTTTAGTTAGTTGTTTGCTTTAAGATCTTCTTTTGTTTTTATGAATTATTTTCAGCGTTTTCCCCGTAAACACGGTTATTTACAATCTCCACTATTTTGTCTTCCCGTCATTAGGGCAGCTCTCGTGTTATTAGCGGTGTGCCCTCCGAGCTCATCACTTGCATTAACAACACAACACCCCTGTCAGATCGCTTCCGAGATTACGGATTACCAAAAAACCCTGTTTGATGCTCGATTTGGTGGTTGGTTATTCTCTCTGTTTCGGTTCTTTTAGGCCTCCACTCCTGCCTGTGATTTTGTGACTTCAGTTTTGGCTTTGGTAGATCTTACGGTTTGAACCCTTTTTCCGACCCTGATGATGCCTCTTCTCCCAGGTTTCCTTCAAAGTTAGTGTGCTATCAGTAAAATGTAAAAATGCCTCCCAAGAGAAAGGAAAACCATGAAACCTTTGGTTCGAGAAAATGGTCTACAGAGAATCTTAAAAAAATTAGAGGGTTTATTTTAAATAAGCAAAAAAATATCAAACAAAAAAAAAGACAAATCACAACAAAGAAATCCTTTATCTGAAATCCAATGATCCTAAGCCAAAAACAGAAGGAAAAAATTCAAAAGTCAGGAAAGGAGAATCCTCCAGAAGAAATGCACTTCTCGAGCACCATTAACCCCAATGAAACACTGAAGGCCTCAGCCTCACGAGGGACACAGGAGAGCACATCACACAGAGATTTCGCTTGTTGAATCGACCTGATGGACTTTCCATCCAAAGCTGCACCTCTGAGTTTGTCCAACGTCTCAGTAATGCAGTGTGAAGGTCGCCATGGGAGGACTGGCACCCTGGCTGGAGTTGTACTAGAAACCTTACCTATCTGGGACGGCCATGGTGTGGAAGGACAGGGGGAGACAGCCTGCACAGGGCATTGTGTTTCCTGGAACGCTAGGTGGCAGACCCCCTGGATTGTGGTATCACCACGGACTCCCACAGGGCTCAGTCCTGTTTAGGTCCAAGGGTGCCACCAGGGGGCGCAGACTGAATCAGCGAGCCCTACTTTGTTGGGCTCCCACCTCACATGGAAGGATTCTTGGGCCAAAATTTTGGAAGACCGTCTCATCTTGCCTGAACAAGGGGGCCTGAGTTGCCCTGAACGCCAGTATATTGTAATCCGTTCAAATTAGCCAGTAGAAGGTGCCATTTTGCTTGATTTCTCATTTCAGTTTGAGTGAATTTTTGTTGGGATGTTCTTTAGCATTTTTGGATGTTCTGAATGTCAGCGATTCTTTCTGTGTATGCATTTGTGGCATTCCTCTGGAGTGGTGTACTGTGGATTCACAAAGTATTCATACCCCAAATAATTCATCACTTTGCAGAAGCCCCTTTGACAGCAGTTCCAACATCAGCTCTACTTGCGTGAGTCTCTATAAGCTTTACACACCTCGATTTGGGCAGTTGAGTTCCTCCTCTCAAACTCCATTAGATTGGATGGAAAGCCATCTTTAGGTCTCTCCACCGATGTTCTATGGAGTTTGGCTGGGCCACTCAAGGACACTCAGAGACTCGTCCCCAAGCCACTCCAGCGTTGTCTTGGCTGTGTGCTTGGGGGTCATTGCTGTGCTGAATGGTGACCCGTCACCCCAGTCCGAGGTGGTGCAGACTTTCTTCAAGGACCACTCTGTGTTTGGCTGCACTCATCCTTCCCTCACTTCTGACCGGTCACCCTGTCCCTGCACCCCTATAGCATGACGCTGCCACCACTGCCATGCTTCACCATCGGGATGATATCAGACAGATGATGAGCCATGCCAGGTCTTTTTCAGACACAGTGCCTGGAGTTCTGCCCAGAGAGTTCAATTTTTGTTTCCTCTGACCAGAGGATCTTTTTCCGTCCACTCTCAGGGTCTTTTAAATGCCTTTTGACAGACTTTGTGTCCTTGGAACCCTAACCCTAACCCTAACCCCAGCCAAGGCTCTTCTCGCTCAGCTACTCAGTTTGGCCGGATGGCCATCTCCAAGAAGGGTCCTGGTGGTTCTCAACGTCTTCCATTCCACAGATGCACAACTAAGAGCTCCTTTGAACACACACAGAGCTTTATAGATGGTTTGATCCCCTTGCCCCTGATCTCTGCCTCACCACAAGTTGATTGTGGGGGGGATTAATAAAGTATCTATCTATCTATCTATCTATCTATCTATCTATCTATCTATCTATCTATCTATCTATCTATCTATCTATCTATCTATCTATCTATCTATCTATCTATCTATAGAGAGTCCCTTGGACCTCAAGGCTTAGTTTCTGTCCTGACAGGCAGTGAGAATCGTAGGACCACCTAAAGTCAGGTACACTCGTGGGCCATTCTCAACGAAGGCGCCGATCAACTCAGTTTCTCCCAAGTCGACTCCATTCAGGTTCTCGACACATCTCAGGGAGAATTAAAGCAGACAGGATGACCCGAGCACAACTTGGAGCTCCACAGCAAAGGGTCCGAACGCTTACAAGAGACGAGAGATTTCCGTTTTTGACGTTAAGTAAATTTGAAAAGCTTTGGAGAGACCTGAAGAGGGCAGCTTACAGACACGTCCCAATCAGTTTAACAAACATTGAGAGGATCTGCCAGGGAAGAACGGGACAGACTGTCGAAATCGAGGTGCACCAAGCTTGTAGAGACTCAGCCAAGAAAAACTGGAAGGGGCTTCTACAAAGTGCTGAATGAATGAAGGGTCTCAATACTTCTCGGAAGGAGAGAGTTCAGTTTGTGATTTTTATTACATTTGCAAACCTTTCTGTAAACTTGTTGTCACTTTGCCATTACATGAAATTGAGTGCAGATTGATGGGCAAAAATGGCAAATTTATTCATTGACAATGAAATCCAATGCTCAGTAATGTAGGCAGAGAGTGAAGGGGTCCGAAGACGTTTTCAGTACCCTGTAGCTAATAATATATTGCATCGCGTTCTCATTTTACCTCAACGCTATTTTGTGGTCCTGTTGTCACGATGTGTCACTGTGGTTGCTGTGTGACGTCACCCATCAGATGTCCTCTCAGATTGTGGACAAAGCAAACAAAACTTTGACTGTGATTTTGGCGAGTCCTGTGGTTCACAAATATCCTGAATCCCCCCTTTGCTGACGAGTCGGGCTTCTTGTTTCGGTTTTCAGCGCTCGACGTGCTCCACTTCACTTCACTTCGTGTGTCTCACCTCCCGGTTTCTTGTTTAAACCCGAGTGCCTCAGACCGCCAGGGCCGACGTTCACTTTGTTTTTATCATTTTGTCTCCCTTCTTGCTGGTTGCTTGCACTTCTCTTTTTTTTGGTGTCTAGCCCCCCCCCCCACTCTCCCTCCCCCCCCCCCCCCCCCGACCCGCATGGATTCTTCTTCCAATTTGATGCATGCATTTCAATTTCAGTTTCATTTTGTCCTGATGAAGTGGACTTCTGTAATTCCAGGCCTCGACTCTGCTCTTTGAAATGATCCCAGATAGCTTTTTCAGGCCAATAGTGGGCTCGCCCCATCCCCTGGCCCTCATTTTGGATTTCTTATTTCTTCAGTCCCCTCTAGCCGTGGCTGTTGCTAAGCAACACTTATTGTATTATTCAGCAGTCACAGGACGGGTTGGGGGTGGTGGTGGCGGGGTGGGAGGTGAGGGGGGTTGGGGCAGCCAAATAAAACTGAGATGCTCAGAGGAGCCTTTCTTTGTTGGTGTGTTCGGTGGTCTCAAGTGATTTTTTACAGCTTTGCCGTTTTTTGGATCTTTGTTTTCATTTTTTTGATTTTGCCTGCTGTTCTTGTGTCTTTCTGTGTTTGATCCTCTACACACTTTTTTTTTGGAATAATTTGGACTAATCATTAAGTTATTAACATTAGAGTCAGAGGGCAGTGCCTGGTGCTGATTGGCAGGAAACCCCGCCGCTTGGGGGACCACCCACAACATACATGGAACATCACCAAGGCATTGAAATATAGACACCATCAATCTATATGTACAGTATATATATATATATATTTTCACGGCATTCGCAGTCTGTGTCACAATCTGATTGTATGGGTGGTTACCTACCAGGTAATGCTTGTGGTTGGCCAGCAATCTGCTAACATCCGCCACGGTGCCCTCAGTTTGTGAGGAGCAGATCATAAAATGGTTGAAATAGCTTACTGTCAAATAAATGCAAACAGTACACGACACGTGTTTCGCCCTCATTCTGGGCTCATCAGGTGTACACACTCCACTGCACTCCGTCTCGGGAATCGAACCTCGGATGTCATATATATATACAGTATATATATATATATATATATATATATATACTGTATATATATATATATATATATATATATATATATATATATATATATATATGGTTGAAAATAGTTTTACTGTCAAATAATGCAAAGAGTAAGCGACACGTGTTTCGCCCTCATTCTGGGCTCATCACAAGGTAGTTCTACTGCATCAGCAAGGTCTCTCCCAGACAAAGATTTCAAAGCAGACTGGGGTTTCAAGATGTGCTGTTCAAGCTCTTTTGAAGAAGCACAAAGAAGCAGGCAATGCTGAGGATCGTAGATGCAGTGGTCGGCCAAGGAAACTTAGTGCAGCAGATGAAAGACACATCAAGCTTATTACCCTTCGAAATCAGAAGATACCCAGCAGTGCCATCAGCTCAGAACTGGCAGAAACCATTGGGACCCAGGTACATGCATCTACTGTCCGGAGACGTCTGGCCAGAAGTGGTCTTCATGGAAGAGTTGCAGCCAAAAAGCCATACCTCCGATTGTGGAAATAAGGCCAAGCGATTCAAGTATGAGTCACGAAAACATAGGAACTGGGGTGCAGAAAAATGGCAGCAGGTGCTCTGGACTGATGAGTCAAAATTTGTGGCTGTAGCAGAAGACAGTTTGTTCATCGAAGGGCTGGAGAGCGGTACAATAATGAGTGTCTGCAGGCAACAGTGAAGCATAGTGGAGGTTCCTTGAACGTTTGGGGCTGCATTTCTGCAAATGGAGTTGGAGATTCGGTCAGGATTAATGGTGTTCTCAATTCTGAGAAGTACAGGCAGATACTTATCCATCATGCAATACCATCAGGGAGGCGTATGATTGGCCCCAAATTTATTCTGCAGCAGGACAACAACCCCAAACATACAGCCAAAGTCATTGAGAACTATCTTCAGCGTAAAGAAGAACAAGAAGTCCTGGAAGTGATGGTATGGCCCCCACAGAGCCCTGATCTCAACATCATCGAGTGTGTCTGGGATTACATGAAGAGACAGAAGGATGTGAGGAAGCCGACATCCACAGAAGATCTGTGCTTAGTTCTCCAAGATGTTTGGAACAACCTAGAAGTCGAGTTCCTTCAAAAACTGTGTGCAAGTGTACCTAGAAGAATTGATGCTGTTTTGAAGGCAAAGGGTGGTCACACCAAATATTGATTTGATTTAGATTTCTCTTTTGTTCATTCACTGCATTTTGTTGATTGATGAAAGTAAATGATTAACAATTTATTTTTGAAAGCATTCTTTGTTTACAGCATTTTTTACACCTGCCTAAAATTTTTGCACAGTACTGTATATATTATATATATATATATATATGTGTTGCAATGCATGCATATATGTGTAATGCAAAGAGTACGCGACATGTGTTTTACTCACTGAACCCCTCTCAGGGATCGAACCTTGGACGTCAGCATCAGAGATGAATCCACTTTATGCTGCGCCACGTGGTTCGTTTATTTGACAGCCTGTAGATCAGAGTACTTACATTCATTGCATTCATAGTCTGAGTCCCGACCTGAATTGTGTGGGTGGTTACCTACCAGGTAACGCTTGTGGTTGGTCTGCCATTCGGCAAACATCCGCCATGCTGCTGTCTCTCAGTAGCGAGGAGCAGATCATGGAATGTTGCATAGTTTACCGTCAAATAATGAAAAGAGTACACGACATGTGTTTCGCCTTCATTTTGGGCTTATCGGGCGTACACACTCTACTGCTCCCCTTTCAGGGATCGAAACTGAAGAGGGCACTGTGGCGGATGTTTGCCAAATGGCAGACCAACCACAAGCGTTACCTGGTAGGTAACCACGCACACAATTCAGGTCGGGACTCAGACTACGAATACAATGAATATATATATATATATATATATATACTATATATATGGTTGAAAATAGTTTACTGTCAAATAAATGCAAAGAGTACGCGACACGCATTTATTTGACAGTAAACTATTTCAACCATTCTATGATCTGCTTCTCACAACTGAGGGCACCGTGGCGGATGTTAGCAGATTGCTGGCCAACCACAAGCGTTACCTGGTAGGTAACCACCCATACAATCAGATTGTGACACAGACTATGAATGCCGTGAATATATATATATATATATATATATATATATATATATATACTGTATATACACACATAAAAATCCAACATCTGTCTGTCTGTATGTCTGTCCACTTTTCACAAGAGAACTACTTCACGGATTTAGATCGGGTTTTTTTCTATAATGTACTTGAACACTCGAGTCGAGTTTGAGACTTCTCTCATCACGCTATGTATCGTAGTTCACTTGTGGCTGCTGATTTATTCATGCCAAGAGAGGGGCAGTGGGCTGAGGGGAGGGGGCAGGGCCTCAGGAGTGGGAGGGCGGGGCCACTCACTCACCAGCCTCTGTTCGTTCGAGTCGCTCTACCTCTCGCCACGTGTTGGAGTGCACCTTGCCTCTACTTAGCTAGCGATACCGGTTTGTTCAGCAGACATTATCCTCTACAGATTGTTAAGGAGTAACGTTTGACGTTTTTGAGAGAGAGATCACAGCTCCATGTGTTTTAGAGGGTAGCTGCTCATTGGCAGAGATATCACGGCCATGTGCTTTTCTCCCCACGTGAGGGACACTCTCCCGTCAGAGCTGAACACAATCAGATACAGTGGCAACGTTTGACGTTGGAGTGTACCGACATTCCGCCAGAGATAGCTTGACAACTTTTGACATTTTTAGCAAAGAGATCACAGCTACATTTTCGCCCCTGACAGCAAAACAAAAAATATTGTATATCAAGAGGTCCTCAGATACGAAAGATATCAATATGAGTTCTTCTCAATACAAATTATGACATTTTTTTATTGATTTTTAAAGTTTCTCCTGTTTCACTAATATGCAGGCCGAGCTGTGGGGGACAGCTAGTAGCAAATAAACATAAATAAAATAAATACACACCAAAGAATCAAAAAGGATCAAAGGCGACATAAAAATGACTTGGAACCACCGCCAGGGGACCAACCCAGCCTGAGCTACCATGACTGTCTTCTGCAGGATTCAGTTTTGTTTTAAAACGTTTTCAACTTTGTGGTTTTCCAGAAGCTACAGTTAGGTCCATAAATATTTGGACAGAGACCACTTTTTTCTAATTTTGGTTCTGTACATTACCACAATGAATTTTAAATGAAACAACTCCGATGCAGCTGAAGTGCAGACTTTCAGCTTTAATTCAGTGGGGTGAACAAAACGATTGCATAAAAATGTGAGGTAACTAAAGCATTTTTGTGAACACAATCCCTTCATTTCAGGGGCTCAAAAGTAATTGGACAATTGACTCAAAGGCTATTTCATGGGCAGGTGTGGCCAAGTCCATCGTTATGTCATTATCAATTAAGCAGATAAAAGGCCTGGAGTTGATTTGAGGTGTGGTGCTTGCATGTGGAAGATTTTGCTGTGAACAGACAACATGCGGTCAAAGGAGGTCTCCATGCAGGTGAAAGAAGCCATCCTTAAGCGGTGAAAACAGAAAAAACCCATCCGAGAAATTGCTACAATATTATGAGTGGCAAAATCTACAGTTTGGTACATCCTGAGAAAGAAAGAAAGCACTGGTGAACTCAGCAACACAAAAAGACCTGGACGTCCACGGAAGACAACAGTGGTGGATGATTGCAGAATCATTTCCATGGTGAAGAGAAACCCCTTCACAACAGCCAACCAAGTGAACAACACTCTCCAGGGGGTAGGCGTATCGATATCCAAGTCTACCATAAAGAGAAGACGGCATGAAAGTAAATACAGAGGGTGCACTGCAAGGTGCAAGCCACTCATAAGCCTCAAGAATAGAAAGGCTAGATTGGACTTTGCTAAAGAACATCTAAAAAAGCCAGCACAGTTCTGGAAAAACATTCTTTGGACAGATGAAACCAAGATCAACATCTACCAGAATGATGGCAAGAAACAAGTATGGAGAAGGCGTGGAACAGCTCATTATCCAAAGCATACCACATCATCTGTAAAACACGGTGGAGGCAGTGTGATGGCTTGGGCGTGCATGGCTGCCAGTGGCACTGGGACACTAGTGTTTATTGATGATGTGACACAGGGCAGAAGCAGCCGAATGAATTCTGAGGTGTTCAGAGACATACTGTCTGCTCAAATGCAGACGTGATTGGGTGGCGTTTCATGATACAGATGGACAATGACCCAAAACATACAGCAAAAGCAACCCAGGAGTTTATTAAAGCAAAGAAGTGGAAAATTCTTGAATGGCCAAGTCAGTCACCTGATCTTAACCCAATTTAGCATGCATTTCACTTGTTGAAGACGAAACTTCAGACAGAAAGGCCCACAAACAAACAGCAACTGAAAGCCGCTGCAGTAAAGGCCTGGCAGAGCATTAAAAAGGAGGAAACCCAACATCTGGTGATGTCCAGGAGTTCAAGACTTCAGGCTGTCATTGCCAGCAAAGGGTTTTCAACCAAGTATTAGAAATGAACATTTTATTTCCAGTTCTTTAATTTGTCCAATTACTTTTGAGCCCCTGAAATGAAGGGATTGTGTTAAGAAAATGCTTTAGTTGCCTCACATTTTTATGCAATCGTTTTGTTCACCCCACTCAATTAAAGCTGAAAGTCTGCACTTCAACTGCATCTGAGTTGTATCATTTAAAATTCATTGTGGTAATGTACAGAACCAAAATTAGAAAAAAGTTGTCTCTGTCCAAATATTTATGGACCTAACTGTACATGTTTAAAAATATTAGATTGGCTTAAATGTTTATTCTAAATTGGTTTAGAACAATATTGCACACATGCATTGTACATTTTAAAAAATGTAATAACTTTTATTATTAACGTTTTACTAAACTCTAACATGGTGTAAACATTATAATTATATTGTATATTTTGTTTCATAAACGTAAATGAAAAACAATTTTTAATTAACACAGATATTGATGATTTTAATTTTGTCAACATGTTAAATGGTTCCCTCAGACCTGAACACAACGTAAATGTTAATAGTGTATTTTACAGAAACGGTCTTTATTGTTTAGTTTGATGTATGACACGACGTGATGGCAGAAACCCTCTGAACTTCACAATGATGCGTATTATTTGGTTTGATGTACTGTTTTTCCCTTCTCATTTTTATCGCTTAATTTTGAAACGTGTCTTTGACCCGATGTTACTTTCCGGGCTTTGCCGAGACCAGCCGAAACCTTCCAAAAGTAATTTTAAGAAGTCAGTCCTGAAACGAAGGTGACGTCACTTTCGGGTTTGTAACTGTGGGTCTACAACTGCGGTGACGCATGGTGCTGTGGCTCTGCAAGTGGATATTATTGATTGTACACCCTAGCAGCAGTAGTGCCCCCTGGGTCACAGATAAAAGAAGTCACTCATCCTCATCAAAGTGAGTTGGAGTTGGGAGGCAGAAGACAACATTTGCTGCAAGGAGGATGGAGAAGGAAGAACAATCTTTACTGTACTGTACTGCCATATACAGAGGATTCTAGGAGGGTCTTTGAAAGAACTGGAAAGAATAAGAATCACTCTATTTAGATAGATAGATAGATAGATAGATAGATAGATAGATAGATAGATAGATAGATAGATAGATAGATAGATAGATAGATAGATAGATAGATAGATAGATAAGGCACTATATAATAGATAGATAGATAGATAGATAGATAGATAGATAGATAGATAGATAGATAGATAGATAGATAGATAGATAGATAGATAGATAGATAGATAAGGCACTATATAATAGATAGATAGATAGATAGATAGATAGATAGATAGATAGATAGATAGATAGATAGATAGATAGATAGATAAGGCACTATATAATAGATAGATAGATAGATAGATAGATAGATAATTAGATATGAAAGGCACTATATAATAGACAGATAGATACTTTATTAATGGGATTAATAAAGTATCTATCTATCTATCTATCTATCTATCTATCTATCTATCTATCTATCTATCTATCTATCTATCTATCTATCTATCTATCTATCTATCTATCTATCTATCTATCTATCTATCTATCTATCTATCTATCTAAATAGACAGGAGCAAAGCCCATGTAAAGATTTAAAAACTAGCAACAAGATTTTAAAATCAATTTGAAAACTGACAGGCAGCCAGTGTAAAGAAGCTAAAATAGGAGAAACAGAGTCAGACTTTCTTGCCCCAACCAGAAAGCGAGCGGCAGCATTTTGGACCAACTGTAACCTGCGTATCAGTGGTTTGCTAGTCCCAGCATACAGCGAGTTGCAGTAATCAAGGCGAGAAAGAATAAAAGCCTGAGTAGCTTTCTCAAGATCCCTAGAAGATAAAAAAGGCCTGATCTTACCTAATAGACAAAGCTGGAAAAAGCAACTCTTGACTGCAAAATGTACTTGTTTCTCAAAAGAGAGGTTACTGTCAAAGATAACAGCAAGATTGCGGACTTGAGGTTTACAAAAGACAGAGAAAGAGCCGAGAAGTCCAAGACCAATGTGGCTTTAGCTGATGGACCCACTATAAGTACCTCTGTTTTATTTTGATTCAGATCAAGAAAATTATTAGCCATCCAGGATCTTAGTTCAGACAGACAGTTGTGCAGTTGATTGATTGCAGAGTTGCAGACAGGAATATAAACCTGTGTATATTCCTGTATCTGCGGTGGGTTGGCACCCTGCCCAGGATTGGTTCCTGCCTTGTGCCCTGTGTTGGCTGGGATTGGCTCCAGTAGACCCCCCGTGACCCTGTGTTCGGATTCATCGGGTTGGAAAATGGATGGATGGATATTCCTGTATATTATATATATACTAGCTGAGTACCCAGTGGCTTCGCTCACTGAGTGCAAGGGAAAAAAAATAAAATGTAGTCTCTAAATTATTAAACAGTAAAGCAGTAACATTTTAAGAAGTAAAGATACATTGAGCACTAATGGAGTGGTTTCGGGTAAACTACATTTTAAAGGCGCTATAACACAACAGGTAAGTATTACTAACAGCAGCTAAAATGTATTTGGATCATCTCTCGGTAGTAGATCCCTTGTGAAAGGCGCTACACGACCGCTGTGGTATAGAAATTACATTTTCTATGTGAACATCCAAATTTCTGCCTGTGGTAATGTGCCTTACTGGCATTACCAGCAATTAAAGAAAATTAGTTTTGTGTCCTCTGCAGTGTTAAGAGAGAAAGGCTTTGGTTTGGGATAAAAGGAAAAAAGGTATAAAGAAAGGAAATTTGCCTTTTTCTTTTATATAGTGTAGAGCAAGGGTTCCCAAAGTGGTCGATATTGACCCCCTGGGGTCGATTTGAACTTTCTAGGGGTCGATAGTTTCAATGAAAAAATTTGGGGGTCAACGACAGCAAAAATAGACCCCCTTACTACTGCTATTTGTTTGTTACTTCAAAATATCTATGATTCCAATAGGTACCTAATTAAGAAGTAAAATCATTTAAAAAAAACACATTACATACCAAATTTGCGAACGAAAAGGTAAAATGTGTCATTAAAAGAGTCACACGTAAGAATGCATGAAAATACATGTAGCACAAACATGTCTGTTCATTGTCTTATCGAACATATCAAAGCAAGTGCGGATATGAAAAACCATTGCATGTAATTAGGGGGTCGACGGTTTTAAAAGTTTTTGGTAAAGGGGTCTGAGGCTGAAAAAAGTTTGGGAACCC
Source organism: Erpetoichthys calabaricus (assembly GCF_900747795.2). Lineage (NCBI taxonomy): Eukaryota > Metazoa > Chordata > Cladistia > Polypteriformes > Polypteridae > Erpetoichthys > Erpetoichthys calabaricus. The sequence continues at coordinate 19,693,971 of NC_041401.2, read as the reverse complement.
TTGGTGTAGAGAGACGTCTTCGCTGACGATATGAGCGCCTTTTGGGGAGCATCGCGGCGGGTCTCGTGTAGACTGGAGAGATGGCCCTGCCATTAACCGGCCGGGATGGGACTGTCGGTCCTCCACTCCTGTGCGTGCCTCCTGCGACCTCATAACCCTATACGTGCAAAAGAAAGTGCGAAGCGCCTTAATATTAGTTTGCCGCGGTTTAGAAAAGGGATCTCGTGTTTGAAGTTGTCTGGGCTGTAGCTCAGGGGAAGGAGGAAAAAAATGAAAAGTGCTTACTTTCACTTAAGGCAGAAGCACAGTCACCGTCTCAAAGGCCGGCACAGCTCCGCGCGCGCGCGCCAGCTGATCGACTTTTATAGTATTTTTGCAGGGCAGGAGACGCCACTTTTTGCAGACACGTTCACGTCATCGTGTGCCTATGGAGGGATGACGTGGAACAGGTTAATTGTTGGCGCGAGGGCGCCGAATACAAAAAGGAATTACAGCGCCTGACAACCTTGCACTATGTGCCTGTGATTCAAGAGAAAGAATTCTGATAAATGTGGACGCTGCCCTTCTGTGCTTAATGGACAGAAGGTCCAAACAATTCCCAAGTCCAACACTTTACATGAAGAGGTCTGCACATCTTATTAGATGTAAACTCTCCATCATCTTAAAATAACTGATCACAAAAGCAACCTTGAATGTTGCGGGGTTTTAGTGACCCCGACAGGGCACTTGAAGTGTCACAAACAGTGTGAGAAGAGAGGATGATGCCCGAAACTGCAAAGCTCTCGACCTGGCAGAGCAGCCTGGCATTCCGTGCCTCCCATTCGTTGTTCTCAACGTAATTTCCATATCGCGTGGTCATACGTCATTTCCGTTTCAAACGCGAAAAGAATTTTATACATATAGATAATAATAACCTTATTATTATCCGAACCCCACAGAGGCAGGTATGGACACCGGCCGCTCCCTGAGCAGATCTCACCATCTATCATTTATGGGCTTCTATTGGTGGATTGCAGGCAGCGCCCTCTTCCCTGATTGGCTGTGCCACTGAGCCTTGTAAAGGAGCAGCGTACCTTCACCACATTTGCTTCTTGCCTTACACCAAAGTGCTTCTGGGACAATCGCTGGCTCGCTGGGACCCTGAACTGAGCCCATCAGCACAGACAGGGTGGAATATACGGCGTGTGGATACAGCGTCTGCTCAAACCTCGATTACAGGCTGCAAGCGCGTTTGGCCTCTGTGTCACAAGTGGAGTAGGCGTGAGGACAGCAGGCAACATTTATTGTGAAATAGTTCAATTATTCGCAAAACAATGCAATAAAATTTTTTTGTGCGGTGGGAGTTTTTTTTTTTTTGGTTTTTGTCAATTTTTACAACTTCATTTCTGGCTCCGACACTACAATTTTTTTTTGCCTGCCCAACTGCCTCTCTGGCCGCTCCTAAACACTTCTCTTCGCCTCCTGTCAGTTCTTTCATCCAGTGAACTCGTTCTTTCCTTCAGCGACGGCCTGTTCACTGCCGGTGTGAAGACTGCGTGTTTCTCTTCCCTCCCACCATCAAGTCCTTCAACTCCTATCAAACTCTCATCAAGAGTCTGCAATTTCACTTTACTCCATTGAGGTTTGTACACCCGTGATATCAAACTCATCCTAAGCTGCCTCTGATGGGCCTTAGCCCAGATCCCCTCTGTCGATTAGGCGACCATCATCTGAGGGGTGAGATCTATGAAAGTTAAGGGGCACAACAAGGGGGACAGCCCCACTCCCGCTCATCAAACTCTGACAATACTGAGTGGGCGCTGTTATCTGCTGGGCGGATACACCGAGGACCACACGCTCTTTAAAGGTCACAGTAAATACACAAAACGGGTGCCATTTGCGCTACTGAAGAAGGGGCATGCTTTGGTGAAAATGAGGAGGAAAAAAAGTTGTCAAAGGCTGATGATGCTGAGTGGGCACTGTTGCCCACTGGGTGCCATTTATGAACCTAAAAGTGCAAGTGTTCCATGCACCAAGGGGCATGTGCTCCTTAAAGTTCACAGTATATACACAAAGGGGAGCCATTTGGGCTACTGAAAGGACGTGAGCTCCGGACACAGAGGGAGACCCTCCTCCAGACTGTCAGATTCTGATGATACTGAGTGGGTGCCATTTATGAAAGTAAATGTGTGCTCAATACATACACCGACAGCCACAAGCTCCTTAAAGTTCACATTATATACACAAAGGGGTGCGCGCTCAGGACACCGAGGGGGAACCTCCCTCTCCAGATCATCAAACTCTGATGATACTGAGTGGGCACTGCTGATGAAAGTAAAAGTGTGCCCGATACATACAGTACATCGAGGACTCCACGCTCCTTAAAGGCCACAGTATATACACAAAGGGGTGTGCGCTGCAGACACTGAGGTGGACCATCCTCCAGATTGTCAGACTCTGATGATACTAAGGGGCTGCTGTTTCTGACAGTGAAAGTGGCCATGCTCCATACAACGACACTCAAGTGCTCCTTAAAGTTCAAATTATACTGAGTGGGCACTGTTTACTACAGTAAAAGTGTGCCCAATACATACACCGAGAGCCACACGCTCCTTAAAGTCTACAGTATATACACAAATTGGTGCACGCTCCGGACACCGAGGGGGAACCCCCCCTTCCAGATCCTCAAACTCTGATTATACTGAGTGGGCACTGTTTATGAAAGTAAAAGTGCACACTCTAAATACACTGGGAGCTGAGTGCCCCATAAAGTCTTGTAAAAGAAAGCGCTATATAGCGGCACAGAATGACTCAGAGGCACTATAAAACACAAGGGCTTTATTTTCTTCTTCACCCATGGGCGCACGTCTTCCCCGTGACCCACAGGTAATACACAGTCTCAAAAGCACCTCTTTCTCCACCACACAATAACAGACTCTTTCTCTCCCACCACTCCACCACAAGCTTCGTCCTCCTTCCTCCCAACTCTGGCTCTCTGAGTGGTAGTGGCTGGCCCTTTTTATATCCCACCCGGAAGCGGTCCAGGTGCTTGGCCACCTGGTCCTAATTGCCCTTCCGGGTGGGGCTGAAGGTATGACCAGCCAGACTGCTGACTCCACGCAGCTCCCCCTGGCGGCCATCCGAGCCCCCAACCAGGCTGTGGAGGACTCCATCTCCCATGGAGCCATGCGCCGGGTTGGGGAATCATTGGCTGCCAGGGAGGCTGCCACCAAGCGTCCCGGAGGAGGTATTGAACAGTCCACAGATGCTCCCCCGGAACAGATGTAGCAGAGGCGTCCCTGCCGGGCATGGGACCCGGCTGTCCTTTACAGTCTACGGTATATACACAAAGGGGCACCATTTGTGTTACTGAAGGGTCACGCATTCTGGCTTGGAGGAGGAGAAAGGTTGTCACACTCTGATGATACTGAGGGGACGCTCATCCCCGCGGGGCGGCATTTATGAAAGTAAAAGTGCACACTCTAAATACACTGGGAGCTGAGTGCCCCTTAAAGTCTACGGTATATACACAAAGGGGCACTGTTTGTGCTACTGAAGGGGCACACATTCAGGATACAGAAGCTGTCGAAGTCTAATTGTACAGACCACTCACTACGGACAACAAGGGCCAACATCCATCTACCCCACCTAGGGCTCTAAATGGGCTTTGATCAACATTGCACTTGTGCCCCCGTGATGCCCCTGGGACGTTCACGCATATCTATGGGTGTTGTCCTTCCGTGGCGGCTTTCTGGTCTCTAACCCGCTGCTCACTCTCTTTTCAGGGCTATCAGGTCCTCCTCCTGCACCACCATGTATTCTCGAGCTCTTAGATCTTTCAGTGCATCAGAGCAAATTCTTACATCTGGACAGTGCAGCTGCTAACTTTCTTTTGTCGCCTCTGGTGTTAAGCCTGCTGATCGCATCCCACTGAAGAACGTCCTGTCCTTCCATTTTCAAGCTGATTCTTCTGGAGTTGTCTGCATCACAGGGTAACGGAGCATCCAGCAAGTCCGTCCATAACTGATGAAATGAAGGAGCTGCGGCAGAGGCTGGTCCACCGGTGTGGATTTGTATGCCAGCCATATTCCCATTTTGAGATTCACAGTTCACTCCAGCTCGTGTGTCCGTCCTGCTCCGGCGTTTACGAGGGATGCACACGAACAGGTTAATCCCTGCAGAGGGTGTCCATAGCAACCAGCCGGAGCCCAAAGTTCTGTTTGTGTGCTCAAGCAAATATTCCTGGAATCACAAATTTATCAGGGATCTATTTTGAGGGTTTGGAGAGAGATTTGCTTTCTCTTTGCTCCCATTATGGTTTATTTTTTACGCTTTCATCTTCACACCAACTCTTTCGAAACAAATGGAAAAAACAAGAAGGCCTGAAATTCTGCTGAAAAATAAAATGCACGTTGAGCTGTCTTTTTAACATTTTTTGATACTCTTAACTTTGAATATAATTTATAATCGGAGGGTTAATCTTAGAGACCGGGGTGCTCAGGTCCAGTCCTGGTGGGCCGCAGTGGCTGCAGGTTTTTGCTTTAACCAAATTACAAATCGTCAATTTAGCACAAAAGCAATAGGTTTGTTTGGGCTTAGTTTTCGTTAACTCAATTGTTGTAATTCCAAACCCTTAATTGCCCTTTTTGGTTTTAAACTGCTGCATTTTGGTTTTAATTGTCACCCGTTTTCTTAACCCGTCATCAGTTAGTAATGAGGTGCAAATGACAAAGGAACCAGCAGCAGCTCTCCAGCTAACGTGCGACCATTTAAACCTGCGTCTGCACATCGTGGAGCTTCTGTGTAAATACAACGAGAGAGAAGGGAAGGACTGAGAGGGGCAACCAGAAAACATAAGACAACCAGTCAGTCATTGACCAACCTGGACAGGGGCACGGGGGTCTGCTGGAGCCTACCCACCTAGCACAGGGCGCAAGGCAGGGAACAAACCCTGGACAGGGCACCAGTCCATCACAGGGCAAACACACACACACATCCCAAATAAACACACACATGCACAAAGACAAACACACACAAGTCCCAACTACACACACATGCATAAAAATCTGCTATAAATTTGTAATAAAAAAAATCATGAAACAACAGGGGGTTCAAAAAAGAATGCCCCGTACCAGTAATTCTAAAAATTGCAAGTCAAAACAGATTAAAATGCATGTTAAACAATTTTAAAACATGAGATTATAAATCCATCAATCCATCCATTATCCAACCCGCTATATCCTAACTACAGGGTCACGGGGGTCTGCTGGAGCCAATCCCAGCCAACACAGGGCGCAAGGCAGGAACAAACCCTGGGCAAGGTGCCAGCCCACCGCAGGGCACACACACCCACACACAAAGCACACACTCGGGACAATGTAGAATCGCCAATGCACCTACATTGCATGTCTTTGGACTGTGGGAGGAAACCCACGCAGACACGGGGAGAACATGCAAACTCCACACAGGGAGGACCCCGCAGGATTCAAAGTGAGGCCATAGCGTTAAGAGCTGATGCACCCTGTCATCCTAATCTCAGGTAATTACTTTCAAATTTAATTATATGGCCTACTATCCTGTCAGCTAAAACTGAAGGGTCTGGGACTCTGTCCTTATTAACTCTTTCAGGGCTGATGTCGACTCTTGCCAAAAGGAGGATTTGTTGATGCTAATCGACTGTAAACTGTGACAAAACCAACCATTATTTTTTAGTTGGACTCTTGTTGCTATAAGGAAAGTTGGATTCATTGGTTTGACCGAGATCTCCTGTGTTCGCGTGAGTAGCAAGGCGCAAACAACGGCAAAAATGGCACTGACATTTGGTGAGAGATCAAAGTGAATGTGTAAAGCAAAATACTCCGTGGACAATGTTTTGCCTATCATCTCTGAACTGGACTATGACTTGTCGGACTCAGATTTTGATATAAGTGATTGAAAATGAGTGTGAGGTTCCAGCTTCAGCTGATTGGTCCCCAGCTAGTCGTTGTACTGACAATGTTTGCCAGGGAGGACTGCCACTTAACAATGATAAGAGGTAGAAAGCAGATTGCAAGCCTGCCACACACTCTTGGCAAGATGGCAGCCACAGCATGCAGCAACATACGTTTTATGTTGATTTCTATGTGAAACCATTGCTTTTCAGAAACTATGTTTTTTGAAATAAATATTCAGCCCTCAAAGAGTTAATACATTAGCATTTGCTAAAAGAAGTTGTCCAGGCCTCCATGGATGGTCATGTGACTCATTTTCATGCCGTTCTCCATTAATCTGAAAGACAATAGTAAGTGTGGGCAAAGCTAACATCCATCCATCCATTATCCAACCCGCTATATCCTAACACAGGGTCACGGGGGTCTGCTGGAGCCAATCCCAGCCAACACAGGGCGCAAGGCAGGAAACAAACCCCGGGCAGGGTGCCAGGCTGCCGCAGGGCACACACACACCAAGCACACTTTAGGGACAATTTAGGATCACCAATGCACTTAACCTGCATGTCTCTGGACTGTGGGAGGAAACCCACTTGCAGACACGGGGAGAACATGCAAACTCCACGCAGGGAGGACCAGGGAAGCGAACCCGGGTCTCCTTACTGCGAGGCAGCAGTGCTACCACTGCACCACCATGCCGCCCATTAGAAATCCAGAATTTAAAACAATTAAATAAAGTTGAGCATCTAAAAAAATCTACAACTATATTTCCATCAAGACATTTTAAAGAAGGAACTACAAGTGATCAAAGGATTAGCATTGGGGGCATAGGGGTTAGGATTAGCATTTGCTATTAAGATCAAGGATAACTTAACATTAGACGTAAGTGTTGTTAAGGTTACGGGTTAGGATGTAGTATACATGGTTATCGTTAACCGGAAGTGTTATTAAATTAGTGGTTAGGGTTAGCATGTGCTATACACGGTTAAGATCAGGGGTGACTTAACGTTAGTGGAAGTTTTGTTCAGGTGAGGGGTTGGTGTGGTTGGCGTGTGGTATACATGGTTATCGTTAACCGGAAGTGCTGTTAAATCAGGGTTTAGGGTTAGCATGTGCTACATATGGTTAAGATCGGGGTGACTTAACGTTAGCGTAAGTTTTGTTAAATTTTGGGTTAGGGTTAGATTTGGGTTAGCCAAAGAGAAAGCAAATCTCTCTCCGAAGCCCAAAAATAGATCCTGATAAATTTGTGATTCCAGGAATATTTGCTATAAATGGTTATAAAGGGGTAATTCAAAGTTAGGAGTTAGTATTGTTAAGATGGGAGGTTAGTGTGGTTGGCATTGTGGCCTCAGGGGGCGTACCCCTAATCCCAGGCAGAATAGGACCTGACACAGTTTCAAGTTTAAATAAAAGTTCTTTTATTAATCACAATACCTTCGTTTGACATACAAAATCCAAAGTCTACAATCATAAATTAATAAACAGTATCTGGGATCCTGAGGATCCGTCGTGTGGTGGGTGTGGCAGCCTGCTGTATCAGTGCAGTGTCTCTCTCTCTTGCTCTTTTCTTCTCCTTCCGCTCCCCGAGGTGAGTGCTGCCCTCTGCCTCCCGACTCTGACTCACTGATGAAGATGAGGTGGCTTCTTTTATGCTGGACCTGGGAGTACTTCCAGTGCCACAACACAACACTCAGAGTCAAGCAGAAGCCCCCTCAAAGTAGGCACAGTGCACTCTGCAGCTCCCCCATGTACCCCATGAGGGCTGACCACTTGGAGTACAACTCCCACCATGCCCCTCAGGTGTACAAATGAGAGTTCCACCTGGGCAATGCTGCCACTCAATGTATCAGGGAGATATATAACTCCGGGAAGCAGACATCCCTTATCCTTCTGCTATGGCATCCAACCCAGGAAAGGTATCAACAACCAACCCGGCTGGAACACCTGTCTGTTCATTTTCTTTCATTATTGGCATCCTGGTTGGCAAGGAATCACCCTCCATCCCAGGCAGTCCATCCATTATGGCATTCACAGAGTGTACTATAAACAGTTAAGATTACCGTAACTTGACATTAGGCGTTCGTGTTGTTAAGGTTAGGGTTTTCGTGGTTAGCAAGTACAGTGGAGCTAGGAAGTCGGAAGTCATAATTGTGACCTCTGTGCATTTGCACTACCCAAGTAGGAAAGTAAACATGGATGCCACCAACTAAGTTGGTGTTTCAACAAATGCTACATAATAGTTCAAGAGACCGGATTGAAGAACAAACCAATGAGCAAGAAAGGAACAAAAAGTATGTTGTCATGTATAAAAAAGACTTTTATGTTCTTGGGAATGATAAATTAGTACTATATAAAAAAAAAAACTGCACAAAGCAACCATTGAGCGAAGTGTCCAAACAGTAGGGAGCATCACGCTAACATCGCTTAGTCTATTACTGTTCGTTCCAGTAATGTTAACGTTTACCTTCTCAGTATTCAATATTCAGTGTGATTCATTTAAAGTAAAGTCTTCTAATAAACAAATTAAACCTATGAATTGTTACTGTACTTCCTGTTTGCGGAGTATGGCCATTTTGGATAGACGTCATAATCTGAAATCGGGCAAACTCAGACTTCAGAGACAAGGCTTGAGTTTGTGAGTAGGAATTTCGAATTCAGGTCAGTTTTCTTTCTGTTTTCCGAGTTGGAGGTCCATAATTCTAAGTTCGGATATCTGACGTGAAGTAACATCACTTTCGTCGTGAAACTGCAGGTGTGAACTTGCCGTGACTTATGGTTCTGCAGCTCTGCAGTTGGTTGCTTCTTCTTCTTTACTCTAACCTATTAATGTTCAGATCTCGACAACGACATCACGGCATGATACGTTACCGAAGGATCTTCTATATTCCCCATTGAGAGTCTGCATGCACATCTGCATCCATGGTGTACCTGCTCTCTCTTTCTCCTGTAGTTCAATGGCTCCTTCTAACAATGCCGTCTCAGCTTACCTTCTGCCCTGCTTCGGCCAGCATAATTCCCGGATGCTGACACATTTGCCCGGGACACTTGTGTAATGCCACTGCATTGTCTTCCTTTGAAAGAGCTCTTCACATCACCCTTTCTCACTCCAAGGTAAGATGTGCCATTTAACTACTTACAAAGAAATAAAAGGCTATAAATAGTTAAAAACACTTTCCTTGTGACCTGGCCTGTTACACACCCGTGTTACTTATTCCTTATCACTGCATTTTATTTTTCGTACACAAGTTCACCTTTATGACTTTCGACAATATCAAACCTGTTCGAGGAGTGAGGTGCAGACTGGTTGGACTGAGTTGCTGGGTACATCAGACCACAAGACAGACGGCCAGTGGAGCACGCCACAGCTCTCCCCAACTCACTAAGATCATGTAAATGAATTCTGTGACTGAAAATTGCCGGAAAAGTTGTGTAACGTCACATGACCTTTAGGTATTGTTTCTGGTCAAACATTGTCCGCAGTCACCGAAGCTCCCGATAAACCCTTCCCAATAATGATCAAAGTCAATGAACTCTCATCATCTAGTCATATTTTCCATATCTAGCAGCAACTGGCCATTTCTGTATTAAGACTTATTTAATTCATTGTTTGAGCCAGCTAAGTCTACAGGGTCATGGAGAGCAGGAGCCCATCTAGGCACAACACAGGAACAAACTCCAAATGGAGTGCCAGTCCATCATTGGGCACGCTCACTCATCACCAACTAACTGAATGTGCACCCCTTGGACATGTAGGAGGAAAACCTAATACTGTAAAAGCAAGCAGACACGGGGATAAGGTGAAAACCACACACAGAAAGGGTTGGGGATGGAATTAGAAACCTCAGCTCTGGAGTGTTTTACATTTTATAGACAACTTTATGTCATTTTTGAGAAAGCTTTTGGTTCTGCAAACAATCATAGACTCCTAAAATAAATGACCAAGTAAAACACTAGACATGAGGACTTTAGAGATCTTCAAAAACTCGATTTGATGTTATTTTGGAGGAATTAGATAGATAGGATTAACAATAATAATAATAATAATTCTTTGCATTTATATAGGTCTTTTATCATTACTCAAAGTGCTCAGCAATTGCAGGTTAAGGGCCTTGCTCAAGGGCCCAACAGAGCAGAGTCCCTATTGTCATTTATGGGATTCTAACCGGCAATCTTCCGATTGCCAGTGCAGATCTCTAGCCTCAGAGCCACCACTCTGCCTTAACGAGTTTTGTTGGGCTGAATGGCCTGCTCTAGTTACAATTATTCTAATGTGCCTTCACACCTGAATTTCCTGGAACAGAGATGGAGTCTTCTTTGCTCATAACTAAACTGATTTAATTACATAAGAACATTAGAAATATGACAAATGGGAGGAGAGCATTCATTTCATCAAGCCCATTTATGTAGCTAACAGCTAAGCTGTCCCTAACATCTCATCCAGATTCTTCTTAAATGCTGTCAAGGTTTCTGCTTCAACTCCATGACTTAGTAGTTTGTTCAGAATCCCACAACTCCCTGCATAATGAAGTGATTCCTGGCTTCAGTCCTAAATGCACTACCCCTTAATTTCCACTGAGGTTCTCGAGTATGTGATTCACCGTCAAGATGAAAAGAATTCTGATTGGATCATCCTTATCGATGCCTTTAAGGAGTTTGAAGACCTGGATTAGGTCCTGATGGAGTCTCCTCTGCTTGAGACTAAACAGGTCTAATTACAAAAGAACGTAAGAAATTTGAATCGAGAGCAGACTGTTCAGTCCATCAGGCGTGTTTCTTTAGCTGATAGCTAAGCTGTCTGGATATCTCAAAAAGGGGCCTGAGTTGCTTCGAAAGCTTGCATATTGTAATCTTTTTAGTTAGCCAATAAAAGGTGTCATTTTGCTTGGCTTTTCTCTACATTCATAATGGCTAACACGGTACAACACCCTAGTACTATGGATATCTCAAAGAAATCCATCTTAAAGGCTGTGAAGGTTTTATGCCTCCACTCCATGACTTGGCAAATTGTCACAGCTTTTAATAACTCCCTGCATAAAGAAGTGCTTTCTGGTCTTTATGATTCTACAACTCCAGAATGGACTTTCTCCACGTGTCATCTGACCACAGGCCAATCTGTTAAATCAAGCAAGTGATCCTAGTAAGATGGCCATGGACTATAAGTAAAGAACTGCCTTCTTGTCCAGGATTATTCTTGAATTGGTTCCAGTAAATGGAGAGATACACCCCAGGATCAGGGTTAAAAATCAAAGGCCGGAAAGGCAGGAATCCTGTTTTGCTATTTGTGTGAAGCCGCTGTCTGTTTCACAACACACGCTTCTGGTGTTTCACTACAGAACAAAGGAATGATACAGTAGGTGCGCTGCATGGAGACGAACAAAAGCGCAGGCAGCTATGAAACATGCAATTAACACTGAACAATAATATCTCCATAAGTGCCGCTCACCGACCTGAAATCAAAGACAGAGGAGATGATAACTGTGCATTTGAGCAGGGAGGATAGCTCCATAGCCCCCCGTAATTCACAGCAGTGCAGAGCGACCGCGACTTCACCTTCCGTGACCGAGTGCTGGACACATACTACATCAGCCTCAGCGTCCCTGTCACTGTTTCTCTTATGTTTAAGCTGGGGCTCCCTTGTTGGCTTAGGCTTAAATTCCTTTTTGTTCATGCCTTGCTTTTTATAATTGTATGATTATGTATTCTGCTGGCGGCACGGTGGCGCAGTGGGTAGCACTGCTGCCTCGCAGTTAGGAGACCTGGGTTCGCTTCCCGGGTCCTCCCTGCGCGGCGTTTACATGTTCTCCCCGTGTCTGTGTGGGTTTCCTCCTGGTACTCCGGTTTCCTCCCACAGTCCAAAGACATGCAGGTTAGGTGCATTGGCGATTCTAAATTGTCCTTAGTGTGTGCTTGGTGTCTGGGTGTGTGTGTGCATGTGTGTGTGTGCCCTGCGGTGGGCTGGAATTGGCTCCAGCAGACCCCCATGACCCTGTAGTTAGGATATAGCGGGTTGGATAATGGATGGATGGATGTATTCTGCTTCAATTTTACTTTATTTATTGTTTAGTTTCTCAGAGTGTAATCTTTTTATCCTGTGTCATTTGTACATATGGCCAGACCCCCCAAGATGTGGTGGGGCCACCACCACATCACTGTTAGGGACCGCCCCCCGACCCATAAAAGAAAAAGTGGAGTTCTTTGCAAAAGGAGGAATATTTCAGACAAAATTAAATAAATACACACAATTAAAAGTACTGTGATCTTTGACAATAAAGAAAGAAAACGAGCATGAAATGCAAGCATAAATATATAATTGCGTCAGGGAATTGTTTTTTGTTGCTTATTTATTTAATTTTGCTTGTAATATTTTCTTAAACACAACACGAAATATTGAATTTAAAGCTGTCAAAGCTGAAAGGGTGGGCTCTAGCGAGTGGCAGAAATTTTGTCAGAAGTATTCCTCCATGTTTGTGATTCATTTGGTGGAGGACACTCAGGTATTGTGAGTTATGCTCTTTCTTGATTTATTTGGGTTTCCTGGAACTTTTTCCTGCCTTTACATTTCAATTACTGAATTTTTGTACTTCGATTTGGTCAGTGTGAACTGCCTGTGGGGCAAATCCTTTTCAAAAAGCCAAGAAGAACTTCGAAAGACATACAAGCTGAACTCCAAGGTCTAGGCCCATCAGAGTCTGATTGCTCCATCAGCCGCTCTTTGAGTGACAATGGGCTCAATGGAAGATGACCCAGGAGGACTCCACATACCAGACTGGGATTTGCTCAAATACATATTGACAAGCCACAATGCATCTGGGAGAATGTCCTTTGAAAAAATGAGACAAAACTGGAGCTTTTTGGCAAGTACATCACCACCTTGATGTCCACAGATGGAAAAAATGAAGCTTCTAAAGAAAGGAACAGCACAGCCACTGTGAAACATGGAGGAGGCTCACTTATTTTTTGGGGCTGCTTTGCTGCATCTGGCACAGGGTGTCTTGAGTCTGTACAGGGAATAAATAATGAAATCTCAAGACCATCAAGACATTCTGGAACAAAACATCGCACCCAGTGTCAGAAAGCTCTGTCAGAGTCTCAAGTCATGAGGATAATGAGCCAAAACACATAGCTAAGAGCACTCAAGAATGGCTAAGAACAAAACATTGGACTGTTCTGAAGTGGCCTTCTGTGAACTCTGATTTGAATCCCATTGAATGTCTATGGGAAGAACTGAACTGTGCAGTCTGGAGAAGACCCCCTTCAAACCTGACCCAGTTGGAGCAGTTTGCTCCAGGACAAGTGGACAGGTGCAGAAGTCTCATGGAGAGCTCCAGGAATTGCTTGTGTGCAGGGATTGTGCAACCAAATATGGGGTTAAGGGTCCCATCATTTTTGTCCATGCCATTTTCATTTGTGTTGTCATTTGAAATATTCTGTTGAATCAAAACTCTAAAGCAAACTCTGATTTTGTTAAATACCAAATAAACAATGATGGGTGCCAATGACTTTTGCCAATTTCTAGTTATTCCATAGATAATTGCGGGTTTTGTGGAGGGGTACCAACAAATTTGTCCACGTCTGTAAGTCATCATTAAATAATAGTTTAAGTTAAAAGAGCGGATTTACTTTCAACTTTCATTACTATCACAATGTAGGGGATGTGCTTCGTATTTTGATTATTATATTTGATGGAATAAGAGAAACAAAGCACAGCAGACTGGATGTGAAATCAGAAATAGTTTATTTATGACAGACTTTTTTCTGACATTCACACGTTAGGGCACTGGTGAGGCTGCTCCATTAACAAGTGTTATGTGCAGAATGTCGATGCCGGTTGGTTACTAGCCTTGTCTTATTTACAGAGCCGTTTTTGGTCTGTCTGTGGATTACAGGTCTCTGCTCCAAAGTCACAGTCATTCTTCTTACACGGTCAAGTCACTGGTTTCTGATACTTGCTTTGCATCCACACTCGATGCATGATTACCTGTTTCTTACGGTTTACTTGAAGCCGCCGGTCTTCCAAATTCTGGATCTCCTTCAGGCCAGTATTAGCAAACAAATCATGGACCTCTTCTGCGAATGAGATGGAAAAAACAGCATGGCTTCACAAACAGTAATACTCTTTGTTTTAGCATCCGTCCGAAAGTGTAGCTTATTGAGTTTGAAAGGTCAATGTTTTACAAAAATTTATGTTCTTGGTTCTAACAAAATATGAAACATTCAAAACCACATATTGCTGCAGGGTAATGCAAGGCACAAAGGCAGAATTCATTCTGTTTCAGCTTTCTTCTTAGTGGCTGTTGTGGCTATCATTTGTCTTTATTTCATTAGTGTGATTTTTAGAAATATTTCAAAATGTAAATCAAGGTGGCTTTTGAGTGGTGTTCATAATTCTGATCATATTGTTTCCTTGGGTCTCTTTCTATTTTAACATGTTTTTGGGTGAATACATTATATGACAGTACAGGCATTGTGGCCACAAGTGTGCTCACACCTGATGTCACAGGTGCCATTTTATATATTATCCGGTCAGATCATTGCTTAATGTTAAAAAACAAAAGAATAAAATTGCAGAAAAGAAAAAAACAAATGTTTTCTAGTGTTATGGGCAACTGTCCCTGGACTGAGTAGGAGTCCCAGTAAATATGTACTATAATGGCCTTGGGTGTTGTTTTCATTTGCAGCACTCCCTATTTGGTACTATACTGCTCTTTGTTATTCATTTTAGTGTTTTAAGATGCACATACAACAATATAAAGTTCAAAAAGTAAACATAAATCCCTAATTGTTGTGGGTATGCTACACTGTCTTCTTATATAATATGCTACCGTGGGTGTCCGTTTGTCTGTCCAGGATTTTAAATCACCTGTAGCTCGCTAACCGTATCACCTATTGACCTGAAATTTGGTACACATATACTACATGACCTCTACTGTCTGCTTTCGGGGTGATGATTTTTATTACTCTTTTTATTTTATTGCAGAATCAACTCTTAGCAGCGGGAAGCCGTGCAGCGCATGTGTATGACCGCCGTTCTCATCCCTACCACCTTCGCCGTCACTTCCCCTACCTCTTCATATCTCAAAATCATTTTTGAGGCAGATTGAACACTTAAGTGCCAGCTTAAGTGAAAAATGAAGAAAAACGTACTAAGTAATTGCAGCACAAACACTGACTTAATCAGTTTTAATGCAAAAAGATGCCGACGAAAGAAGACAAGAAGCGGGCCGCTAGGGTGGAGAAAAGAAGAGCTGCTCAGGAAGCAGCAAGCGCATCAACGTCTGAGCAAACGAATGCTAAATGTACAGAGAAAGAGTATGAAAACTATAAGTCAAGTGTATTCATTGCATGTTATCGTGCAGTCCACTGTTACTGGTTAAAATATATTGTCACATATGTGCTTCAGAGGGTCACCCTTCAAGTTCTTCCCAGGTATGTGCTACCACCCCAAGCTGAGAGGGGGTGCTGCCACTGTCTTGTAGTAATATAATACCCACACCATGCATAACAAAATGCTTGCTGATTCTAGAGGCAAGTATTGCAGAGACGTCAGTTAATTGGAAAGAATCACCCAGGGCTGGGGACGTGGACCCTCCTCTGGACGTGGTACATCCACAACAGTCCTCTAATTGTGAAGGCAGTGGCGAGATATTTCCCTAAGCCACAACTGGTTTTTATTTTCAGGATTAAGCAAATACTACCTGATAAATCTTGTTTGGAACAGGTGATGACCTGGGTGAGTCAGATCAGTGATGAACTTCGTAGCCCATCTTCTTACCCTGGACTCATATTGGACTTCAGTGTGAGGTAAGCTACAGTCTATGATCCTTTCACAGGCTCTGATGACGTGTTGCAGATTGGCCTTTGCCTGAGCAGAGGCAGCAGCACACCAGACATTTATAGAATGTACAGTTGTGGTGTGATTATCACTGTCTACTGTCGTGATCTGTGCTCATTGTCAGCAGTGGCAAAGCTGATTTAATGCAAAATAAGGCGTTCTCTTCAGTGCGTACTCTTGTGTAACGCACTGGCTCATACAGAGCTCTCTCTGCATTAGGGCAAGAGGTTGTTCCACAGCTGTAGTGTAAGGAGAGTCCACCCCACTATGGTCAAAGGACAAAGAATATAATAAATATCAACTCAGTGGGAAATCATACTAAATACAGAAAAACTAGTCAAGCCCCTAGTATGCATAAAATGTGCTGATTCTTGAATCACATGTATTGTAACGTGTCTGATAATTCTAAAGAGTTGCCCAGGTAGGGGACTTGCAGCTGAAGTATTGAAGTTTTTATTTTGAAAAAACTATCAGTTCCTCCAAATTTTGTTGTGATGTGATTACTACTGACTGACTAGTGTGAGCTACACTGATTGCCGGTAGCAGCAAAGTTGACTTAATGCAAATGTATCCTTCTGTGCTGAAGTTCACTTCAACGCACACACATGTATAATGCATTCGCTTGTACAGAGCTTGCTCTACATGAATACATATGTTGAGATATGAGACAATGTGAATAATGCACACCAAGCTGTAGTAAGCTTAGAACTTGGAACGTATATAGTATTGGACTGGACCGATATGGAGGCACTGGACAAACATATTTTTCTACCCAGAAAATCCCTCATGTTGATTGTTACAGAGGGACTTGTCATACTTAGCTTCCTATCCAGTAAAATTCTCGCATACACATATAGATTTGCAATACACTTGTGATGTAACATACTATTTTTAATTGTTTCAACAGAACTGAAGTATATTTTGTGTATTGTTTACTATGGGTGTTGGCTTGTTGTTTATAGGTAATAACGTCTATTACTAGTCATGTATGTTGACAACATGCAGAGTGCAACGTCCTCACATTGTTATAAAGGATGGTTGTAAATCTGGAAAGTGTGAGTCTACTTCCCGGGCATTTCTGTTTTGCCATTGCCTCACACAACAATTCATGCCGGGTCACACGTCTGTACTGTCGTAACTGCAGAAGCAGCTCCCTACAGCTTAAGCTAAAGGAAGAGCAACTTACTTGTGACATCATCTGACCCCTCTCTCTCTCACTCAGCACCCACCTTACTGCGCAGCATCTGATAAGCCTAAATTGTATTAGGAAATTCTACTTGGTTTCTGACACTTTTTATTTTGACTATGATTTTCGGCTTGAGTCTCTTGGTTTTGTTTTTCAGTGATTCTGGATCTCCTGTGTTTACTGATGACCTTTTTGTTTTTTCTTATCTCTTCATCTCAGTGACCTTGTTTTGTATAGATTAACTTGTCACTGTTCAATAAAAATGCAAATCGAATTGTAAAAATGTATTTAAAATATGCAAAGTAGTGTGTTGCAAACCTCAAATTCAAAATTTCTAAAATTGATGAGTAAGTTGAGTAAATCTAATTCAAGCCGATGTCTCATTATGCATCTTTTAGTTGTTGCGTATGTTAGACTTCTGACCACAGTTGCTGATTTTGTTGCCGGACCAGGTCAGTTGAAATGACTGAAAATCAATGGGCATGTTTAATTTACCGAATGTGTGCTGTTCTGCACAGTAAAGTCATACTTGCCTGTTTTTGTGACAGCCAATAGAGTGCTGCCTGACAGAGAAGGTGCCGTACAAAGGGTTAACAGCCACCAGAAAGTTCAGCTGCAACCTTTGACCCTTTTTTCTGTTTTATGGTGAGACAGATGAGCTTCTATTCTGTTTGTGAGATCCAAAACATATGTGTTTCTCATTGCTTGTCACTGCGTTAGAGCACTGTACTTGCAGATGAGCATTTATTGGTTGCCAGCTGTCATGCACACAGAGCTGCCCCTACGACTAAAGACAAAATCAGCCCTGCTTGGTTTTTTGTTAAGTGAGTCATGGACTAGTTGGAGTGAATTATTGGGCATGCCACATTATGTAACCAGCTTCATGGGAGTGCACCACTAATTGCCTACGACTAACTCTGATTATGTAATTGTAGGCTACAACTGGAAATTACTGAAAATCCTGTCTAATATGTCATTCCCTTCATCTGAGTTTAGAAAATAAAATTCACCATCTTTTTAAAAAAAAAAAAAATTTAACATAACTTTTTTAAAAGAGAGATTCAACATACCTTTTGTAAAAAAGTATACACATGTACCATCGCCACGGACATAGAAGTTTTCAGATAAACAATGGCCTGGAAAACATCAAAACAGAGGTATTAAAAAATATTCAAATTATTGTCAGTATGTATTTTTTTCTTAAAACATTTTAAATAAATCTTTATTATTTTAAACTAGACAAAGAGCCCGTTTCGACAACGTAAGATGAAACGGGCACGAGTGAAATAGTAATAAGTATAAGCACCACAAACCTGATATAGGTGTACTGAATGAATGCGTAATTGAATCAGAATGCGTAATTAGGCCTCGAGCTGTAGTCGAAATCGCCTTTCAGGCCTCTAGAGCTTTAATCGAAGTCGCCGTTCTCTTTGAATTTTTGTGGCCATAAATCCGCCGCCTGCCGCGATGTTGGGGTTGGATGTCGGTCGAAGTTGCCTTTCTCTTTGAATTTTCGCGGCCATAAATCTGCTGCCTGCCGCAATGTCGATCTCGTAAGGTTTTTCGGGCAGCTGCGCAGAAGGCGACTGCGCATTTGGCTTCAGACAGACGTGAGTGAGTAAGTGAGGAGACTGGCGAATTATGTATTAAGATAATATAAATAACTTGCCTGTGTGACAAGTACCACCCCAAACTCCAGACACAACCACACTGGCACAAGTTTTGGTTTAAATACAAGATTTATTTGTACCAGTAAGTGTTCTATAACTAAAATTATTTTATTGTGAGGAAGACTAAACAGAAAAACAGGAAAAGTGGCATGGGCTGTGTTTGGGAAACACTGTTCCTAAATTGTCTGAATCCCTTTAAATTAGTTTACAGATCTATAATATACTAACTGCTGTGGGAAGCAGCCCGGACACAGACAGACGGACATCATTTTGTCACCCAACACACTTTTATTTACAATATATACAACTGTTATAAATGCACACAACCCAGTGCCGCAGCAGCAATCACCCCAAAGTCCAGGCCTCTTTCCGCAATGCCTTTCCTTTCTTCAGGCCGCCTCTTTCCTCTCCCTGACCTCGTCCTCTTCCACCCGACTCCAGCCCTGAATGTAGGGAGGCGGCCCCTTTTATTATCCCCCGGATGTGCTCCAGGTGTGCTCCGGCAATCTTCCACCGACATGCCCCAGTGTGGCGAAAGTGCTGGCTGTATCCCTGGAAGCACTCCGGGTGTCCCTGCTCCTCTCCCCCCCAGCACTTCCTGGTGTGGCGGAAGTGGTGAAGTCCAGGGCTGCCAAGGCATCCGGGCGCCCCCTGGCGGTGACCACGGGCCCCTACAGGGTTGAGCTTCAAAGCTCCGCACCTGTGGCCCCCAAAGCAACCAGGGCGGTCTCCCCCTCGTGGTCTGGAGGAGGCATGAGCCCTCCTCCGGTCCTCTTGGATGTCCTGGCTGGGTACCACCCCCAGCCACGTGCCACACTGCATACAAACCCCTTAGCCAATATTAAATGAAGCAACCCGCAGATAACATCTTCATCCTCAGAGGAACCAGGTTTTAAATGAGAGCCATGGAAGACTTGTAAATAAAAGCCAGAGCTCTCTGTAACAACGAGGTCCTGAGAGAACCTGAAATGCAAGGTTCCACTGAAACAGGAATTCAAAAAAAGAAAAATAAATCACCAGAAATTCACTAAAGGTATGTTCTAGTATGAGCAAAAACAAACAAACAAACAAACAAAAAAAAAACAGACCAAAAACAAAAATTATAGGGATTAAAATATGACATCGTACTGCATATTATTTAAAAAACATTCATAAAGTAAAAGTGATTACTACTGGCCATTTCATCCTAATACTTTATGTCTGTCACAAGTCATCAAAATGTCCTCATTTTGCACACTTCCACAGGTGCCTTTTTTCTAATCCTTCCTTGATTTCCTTCCATTGATCACCTATGCAAACATCTTGTCCATAGCTCAAACCACATAGGAGAGCCACATTCCTCACTGGGCACTACGAGCTGTAACAGAAGCCGCTGTGCAACTTGCAAATACAGTGCATCCAGAAAGTATTCACATTTTGTTATGTTACAGCCTTATTCCAAAATGGATTAAATTAATTTTTTTCCTCAGAATTCTATATACAACACCCCATAATGACAATGTAAAAAAATTTACTTGAGGTTTTTGCAAATTTATTAAAAATGAAAAAACTGAGAAATCCCATGTACCTAAGTATTCACAGCCTTTGCTCAATACTTTGTTGATGCACCTTTGGCAGCAATTACAGCCTGAAGTCTTGTTGAATATGATGCCACAAGCTTGGCACACCTATCCTTGGCCAGTTTCGCCCATTCCTCTTTGCAGCACCTCTCAAGCTCCATCAGGCTGGATGGGAAGCGTCGGTGCACAGCCATTTTAAGATCTCTCCAGAGATGTTCAATCGGATTCAAGTCTGGGCTCTGGCTGGGCCACTCAAGGACATTCACAGAGTTGTCCTGAAGCCACTCCTTTGATATCTTGGCTGTATGCTTAGGGTCGTTGTCCTGCTGAAAGATGAACTGTCGCCCCAGTCTGAGGACAACAGTGCTCTGGAGCAGGTTTTCATCCAGGATGTCTCTGTACATTGCTGCAGTCATCTTTCCCTTTATTCTGACTAGTCTCCCAGTTCCTGCCGCTGAAAAACATCTCCACAGCATGATGCTGCCACCACCATGCTTCACTGTAGGGATGGTGCCAGGTTTCCTCCAAATGTGACGTCTGGCATTCACACCAAAGAGTTCAATCTTTATCTCATCAGACCAGAGAATTTTCTTTCTCATGGTCTAAGAGTCCTTCAGGTGCCTTTTGGCAAACTCCAGGCGGGCTGCCATGTGCCTTTTACTAAGGAGTGGCTTCCGTCTGGCCATTCTACCATACAGGCCTGATTGGTGGATTGCTGCAGATATGGTTGTTCTTCTGGAAGGTTCTCCTCTCTCCACAGAGGACCTCTGGAGCTCTGACAGAGTGACCATCGGGTTCTTGGTCACCTCCCTGACTAAGGCCCTTCTCCCCTGATCGCTCAGTTTAGATGGCCGGCCAGCTCTAGGAAGAGTCCTGGTGGTTTCGAACTTCTTCCACTTACAGATGATGGAGGCCACTGTGCACATTGGGACCTTCAAAGCAGCAGAAATTTTTCTGTAACCTTCCCCAGATTTGTGCCTTGAGACAATCCTGTCTCGGAGGTCTACAGACAATTCCTTTGACTTCATGCTTGGTTTGTGCTCTGACATGAACTGCCAACTGTGGGACCTTATATAGACATGTGTGTGCCTTTCCAAATCATGTCCAATCAACTGAATTTACCACAGGTGGACTCCAATTAAGCTGCAGAAACATCTCAAGGATGATGAGGGGAAACAGGATGCACCTGAGCTCAATTTCGAGCTTCATGGCAAAGGCTGTGAATACTTATGTACATGTGCTTTCTCAATTTTTTTATTTTTAATAAATTTGCAAAAATCTCAAGTAAACTTTTTTCACGTTGTCATTATGGAGTGTTGTGTGTAGAATTCTGAGGAAAAAAATGAATTTAATCCATTTTGGAATAAGGCTGTAACATAACAAAATGTGGAAAAAGTGATGCGCTGTGAATACTTTCTGGATGCACTGTATGTCATCAACAATACCCTTGCATCTGAACCGTCTGGTAAATTCAATATTAGCTCCTGTCGTACCCTACGCAACTGTGTTTGATCTTATTCAGGAAAAGATCCCAGTTGCCCCATGGGAGAAAGACTTTCCGCTTATGAAACCATTTCTGGACAAAGGCAGAACCGTAATAACAGTTGCGTGGAGCTTCCAATTGTAGCTAAAGTCACTTCATTACACATATACTTTGTGAGCATGCCCGTGTCGATCAAACAGAGGAAGCTCTGCAGTTTACTTGTGACTTTACGCTGTAGGAAGATAAGTAAATAAACCAAGGTAAACACCTTGAATATACATGGCTCTGTAAGCCATGCTGTTTCATTGAAGGACAGGTGTGGGGCAGACCGACTGGCTGGATGACACCCGACCTGTTGCTGCATCCAAACGATGCCATCTTTTGTCTTTACGCCTAGTGCAGCTGCGTTGTTCTTATGTGTGAGTGGAGTTTCTTGCGGTTAGGGCTTCTGTTCTCTTTCTCCGATGCAGAACCCTCATCCTCATCTGAGTTCACCTTTGCTATAGCTCGTCTTTATTTGAAGACAGCAGTGTCAGATCGGCGGGAGCATGAACGTGACTGAGAGAATAAAACAGAATTAAAAAAAACAAAAAAACACTAACCTTTACAAGTACCATAAATTTACACCGACTGTTACAGACTCAAACCAAATGTATGTTTAATTCAATAATAGTAAGATGAAACGGGCACGAGTGAAATAGTAATAAGTATAAGCACCACAAACCTGATATAGGTGTACTGAATGAATGCGTAATTGAATCAGAATGCGTAATTAGGCCTCGAGCTGTAGTCGAAATCGCCTTTCAGGCCTCTAGAGCTTTAATCGAAGTCGCCGTTCTCTTTGAATTTTTGTGGCCATAAATCCGCCGCCTGCCGCGATGTTGGGGTTGGATGTCGGTCGAAGTTGCCTTTCTCTTTGAATTTTCGCGGCCATAAATCTGCTGCCTGCCGCAATGTCGATCTCGTAAGGTTTTTCGGGCAGCTGCGCAGAAGGCGACTGCGCATTTGGCTTCAGACAGACGTGAGTGAGTGAGTGAGGAGACTGGCGAATTATGTATTAAGATAATATAAATAACTTGCCTGTGTGACAAGTACCACCCCAAACTCCAGACACAACCACACTGGCACAAGTTTTGGTTTAAATACAAGATTTATTTGTTCTATAACTAAAATTATTTTATTGTGAGGAAGACTAAACAGAAAAACAGGAAAAGTGGCATGGGCTGTGTTTGGGAAACACTGTTCCTAAATTGTCTGAATCCCTTTAAATTGGTTTACAGATTTATAATATACTAACTGCTGTGGGAAGCAGCCCGGACACAGACAGACGGACATCATTTTGTCACCCAACACACTTTTATTTACAATATATACAACTGTTATAAATGCACACAACCCAGTGCCGCAGCAGCAATCACCCCAAAGTCCAGGCCTCTTTCCGCAATGCCTTTCCTTTCTTCAGGCCGCCTCTTTCCTCTCCCTGACCTCGTCCTCTTCCACCCGACTCCAGCCCTGAATGTAGGGAGGCGGCCCCTTTTATTATCCCCCGGATGTGCTCCAGGTGTGCTCCGGCAATCTTCCACCGACATGCCCCAGTGTGGCGAAAGTGCTGGCTGTATCCCTGGAAGCACTCCGGGTGTCCCTGCTCCTCTCCCCCCCAGCACTTCCTGGTGTGGCGGAAGTGGTGAAGTTCAGGGCTGCCAAGGCATCCGGGCGCCCCCTGGCGGTGACCACGGGCCCCTACAGGGTTGAGCTTCAAAGCTCCGCACCTGTGGCCCCCAAAGCAACCAGGGCGGTCTCCCCCTCGTGGTCTGGAGGAGGCATGAGCCCTCCTCCGGTCCTCTTGGATGTCCTGGCTGGGTACCACCCCCAGCCACGTGCCACACTGCATACAAACCCCTTAGCCAATATTAAATGAAGCAACCCGCAGATAACATCTTCATCCTCAGAGGAACCAGGTTTTAAATGAGAGCCATGGAAGACTTGTAAATAAAAGCCAGAGCTCTCTGTAACAACGAGGTCCTGAGAGAACCTGAAATGCAAGGTTCCACTGAAACAGGAATTCAAAAAAAGAAAAATAAATCACCAGAAATTCACTAAAGGTATGTTCTAGTATGAGCAAAAACAAACAAACAAACAAACAAAAAAAAACAGACCAAAAACAAAAATTATAGGGATTAAAATATGACATCGTACTGCATATTATTTAAAAAACATTCATAAAGTAAAAGTGATTACTACTGGCCATTTCATCCTAATACTTTATGTCTGTCACAAGTCATCAAAATGTCCTCATTTTGCACACTTCCACAGGTGCCTTTTTTCTAATCCTTCCTTGATTTCCTTCCATTGATCACCTATGCAAACATCTTGTCCATAGCTCAAACCACATAGGAGAGCCACATTCCTCACTGGGCACTACGAGCTGTAACAGAAGCCGCTGTGCAACTTGCAAATACAGTGCATCCAGAAAGTATTCACATTTTGTTATGTTACAGCCTTATTCCAAAATGGATTAAATTAATTTTTTTCCTCAGAATTCTATATACAACACCCCATAATGACAATGTAAAAAAATTTACTTGAGGTTTTTGCAAATTTATTAAAAATGAAAAAACTGAGAAATCCCATGTACCTAAGTATTCACAGCCTTTGCTCAATACTTTGTTGATGCACCTTTGGCAGCAATTACAGCCTGAAGTCTTGTTGAATATGATGCCACAAGCTTGGCACACCTATCCTTGGCCAGTTTCGCCCATTCCCCTTTGCAGCACCTCTCAAGCTCCATCAGGCTGGATGGGAAGCGTCGGTGCACAGCCATTTTAAGATCTCTCCAGAGATGTTCAATCGGATTCAAGTCTGGGCTCTGGCTGGGCCACTCAAGGACATTCACAGAGTTGTCCTGAAGCCACTCCTTTGATATCTTGGCTGTATGCTTAGGGTCGTTGTCCTGCTGAAAGATGAACTGTCGCCCCAGTCTGAGGACAACAGTGCTCTGGAGCAGGTTTTCATCCAGGATGTCTCTGTACATTGCTGCAGTCATCTTTCCCTTTATTCTGACTAGTCTCCCAGTTCCTGCCGCTGAAAAACATCTCCACAGCATGATGCTGCCACCACCATGCTTCACTGTAGGGATGGTGCCAGGTTTCCTCCAAATGTGACGTCTGGCATTCACACCAAAGAGTTCAATCTTTATCTCATCAGACCAGAGAATTTTCTTTCTCATGGTCTAAGAGTCCTTCAGGTGCCTTTTGGCAAACTCCAGGCGGGCTGCCATGTGCCTTTTACTAAGGAGTGGCTTCCGTCTGGCCATTCTACCATACAGGCCTGATTGGTGGATTGCTGCAGATATGGTTGTTCTTCTGGAAGGTTCTCCTCTCTCCACAGAGGACCTCTGGAGCTCTGACAGAGTGACCATCGGGTTCTTGGTCACCTCCCTGACTAAGGCCCTTCTCCCCTGATCGCTCAGTTTAGATGGCCGGCCAGCTCTAGGAAGAGTCCTGGTGGTTTCGAACTTCTTCCACTTACGGATGATGGAGGCCACTGTGCACATTGGGACCTTCAAAGCAGCAGAAATTTTTCTGTAACCTTCCCCAGATTTGTGCCTTGAGACAATCCTGTCTCGGAGGTCTACAGACAATTCCTTTGACTTCATGCTTGGTTTGTGCTCTGACATGAACTGCCAACTGTGGGACCTTATATAGACATGTGTGTGCCTTTCCAAATCATGTCCAATCAACTGAATTTACCACAGGTGGACTCCAATTAAGCTGCAGAAACATCTCAAGGATGATGAGGGGAAACAGGATGCACCTGAGCTCAATTTCGAGCTTCATGGCAAAGGCTGTGAATACTTATGTACATGTGCTTTCTCAATTTTTTTATTTTTAATAAATTTGCAAAAATCTCAAGTAAACTTTTTTCACGTTGTCATTATGGAGTGTTGTGTGTAGAATTCTGAGGAAAAAAATGAATTTAATCCATTTTGGAATAAGGCTGTAACATAACAAAATGTGGAAAAAGTGATGCGCTGTGAATACTTTCTGGATGCACTGTATGTCATC